>NC_084593.1:23120412-23420412 GCF_033807715.1 Cololabis saira
GACACTGCAAGTGGATGCGTCAAAACACGGCCTGGGTGCAACCATCATGCAGGAAGGCAGACCAGTAGCATATGCATCCAAGCTGCTCACCAGCACAGAGCAGAATTATGCCCAAATCGAGAAGGAGCTGTATGCAGTCCTGTATGGGTGTAAGAGGTTCCACGAGTATGTCTATGGTCGAAACATAACTGTGGAATCAGACCACAAGCCGTTAGAGGCTATTCTCCGCAAACCACTAGCCCTTGCTCCACCGCGCTTACAGCGCATGATGCTTGCATTACAAAAATACAGCATAACTCTCGTCCACAGGCCAGGTAAAGAGATCCCTGTAGCCGACACACTGTCGAGAAAATCCATGTATGAAGAGGACGAGTCCCTATCTGAGGCTATGGAAACTCAGGTACATACTGTCATTAGCACAGCCCCAGTGAGTACTGATAGGCTAGATAGCATCAGAACAGAGACAGCTCAGGACGAGCAGCTCTCCAAGCTAAAGCAAGTCATTCGGTCAGGCTGGCCGGAAACACAAAAACGTTGTCACCCACTCGTCAGTGATTATTGGAACCACCGTGATGAGATCACAGAGGCTGATGGGATCCTTCTGAAGGGTGAGAAAATAATAATTCCACACAAGCTCAGACCACACATGCTAAAGTGCATCCACACAGGACATTTTGGAGTTGAGAAGAGCAAACACAGGGCAAGAGATGTAATGTTTTGGCCTGGCATGGGTCAACAGATTGAGGAAACAGTCCAAAGACGCAACATATGCCAAACACACCGTAGTGCCAACACAAAAGAACCCATGCTCTCACATGAAATCCCAGAGACCCCATGGGAGACTGTAGCAACAGATCTATTCACATGGAACTCTGAGAACTACATAATTATCTGTGATTATCTCAGCAGATACTTTTAAATTACTGCCTAACATCACCACAGCCGCTGTCATTCACAAGATGAAGGCGGTGTTTTCAAGGCAAGGAATCGCCCGCCGGGTCGTCAGTGATAATGGGCCATATTACAACTCAAGTGAGTTCAAGCAGTTTGCAGAGGCATGGGGTTTCCAGCACATCACCTCGAGCCCTCATTATCCGCAGAGCAACGGCTTAGCAGAAAAGACTGTTCAAACTGCAAAGCGAATCCTAACCAAGGCCAAAGAGGACAAGAAAGACCCCCATCTCTGTTTTCTGGAGTATAGGAACACACCAGTTGATGGACTAAAATCCCCAGCCCAGATCCTGATGAGCCGCAGACTACGCTCCATCCTGCCCACGACAACTCAACAACTCCGACCTTAGGTGACCCCCGAGGCTACTGTTCGTGCAAGGAGAGAGGACTGCCAGCAGCGCCAGAAACAACACTACGACAGATCTACTAGACCGCTGTCAACGCTGCGCGCCAGAGCACCCATCCGTTTCCAGCAGGGAGATGGCACGTGGAAACCAGCGACAGTCATCCGACCAGCTGAGACACCGCGGAGCTACTACATCGAGACCGGTGAAGGTCAGTCATTCAGACGCAACCGACGGCACCTGCTGGACAACCACGCACCCATCACACAGCATTCAGAGGCCGGCGATGATGACTCCAACACTACACCAGAAGACCCAGGTGCGCAACGTCATCACACCAGTTCTGTGTGTAAACCTGTACACACTGAGCCTTGTCAACGCACAAGGTATGGACGTGTCATTAAGCCGAGGCAAGTCCTCGACTTATAACCAGTACTCGAGTTGAGGGGGGATGAGGGGGGATGAGGGGGGATGAGGGGGGATGGCATCCCCCCTGAAATAAAAACGGTAAAAATCATCCCCCCTGTAAAACTGCCATCCCCCCTTTCCATCCCTTGTCATTTCTTCAATGAATGTGGTTTTACTGCTATTTCAACATTTAGAGTCATCACCAGAAAAATAACTTATTTGACAATTTTCACCTGTTTCAAGTAAATTTTCACTTGAAATAAGTAGGAAAATCTGCCAGTGGGACAAGATTTATCTTCTCATTACAAGCAAAACAATCTTGTTCCACTGGCAGATTTTCCTACTTATTTCAAGTGAAAATCTACTTGAAACAGGTGAAAATTGTTTTTTCCAGTGATGAGTCTTGTTTTAAGTGTAATGAGATTTTTTTTTACTAAAATGAGACATTTTAACTAGAAATAAGACCAATATTCTTGTTAAGATTTTGAGTTTTTCCAGTGATCCATTTTACTTATCCTGTGAAGGACAGAGTCATATTGATAAGTTCAGAAAACTGTTTTTTATTGTTGTGTTTTGATGTATTTGATGTAAGCCCAGTGGATATTTAAAGCTTACAGAAGGCTGCATTTAACTGCTACTATGTCATTCCTGCAGTATTTCTGCAGGTGTTTTGGTCAGTGCTATTATTTGTAATATATTATATTATTTGTAGTAACCACAAATTATTTGTCCCCATATGATAAAATCCACCATCCCCCCTGATTTCTTTTACAACTCGAGTACTGCTTATAACTGACTTTTAAAGGGTGCAGGCGGATCGCTGCCCTAAAAGAAAAAAAAAAAAAAAAAAGAATTGAAAGGAAGAAAAACCTGTTTTGTAGTACTGTGATTTGTAATACTGTATTTTATTGTGATGAAGAACCTGATTGTACTGTGAACACTGTACTTTATATTGATATGTTCACCAGCCTATTTACTGTTAAAACAGAGTGATTCCCTCTATTAAGCTATTTGAAGTACCTCAGGATTTGTTGATCTTGTTAATTTTGTTCCAGAAGTAGCACACTTAAATATTATAGCACTTTTGAGTATACTGATGTTATTTGCACTGCTAAGGATTTACAGTATACTGTGACTTAATTTTGTGGCTCAGAATTGTGTTTAAGTGCTTCAGTTTTTCTGCATGCCATTGATTATCTCCATAGGCACATCTTATTTTTTTGTCAAAGGGAGATGTAATGTTTAGCAATGTTCACTGCTAAAACTTTTATTTTGAAAGTCTATCCTTACTGCCGTTAACCGGATGTATTGCGCTGCTCTAACGGTCAGAGAGAATTGCAGGTGCGGACTGAGACGTTGGAAATAAACCAAGCTCCCGAGTTCAGCTGAAACTAAGAAGTATCCGTGTGCTGTTATTATATAAGATACGTTATAATACTTCCCGTGTATAGCTTATCACAGCACTCACCGGAGTTCACGTCGAGTCTAACTCAAAAGAAAAAACAAATCCTCCGGAAAAAAACAATCTTACATCTTCCTTTTGGCAATCAGGAACAAACTTGGAGTCTTAGAAAACTTTTACAAATTAAATAAAGTAGTATCAGCTGACAAAGTTCGTTTTTTATCTAGTCTTGTTAACTCAGGCTAGACTCTTCTTCTGCGTGCATCAGTACGCAAAAACGGTACACAAAATCAAAACGTATACACAAGGCGCCATCTAGCGGTCATTTTGTAAAACCAAAATCCTTATGTAAAAACGCAGTTATCTTATAGATTCACTCATGTGAGATGAATAAACAAAGTATGAAGGTTGATAAAATAAAATAAAATAAAATGAACTTAACCCATTGTTCAACTTTATGTGGGTTACATCAATTAACCTAGCATGCATGTTTTTCGACTGTGGGAGAAAACCGGAGTACCCGGAGGAAACCCACGCAAGCACGGGGAGAACATGCAAACTCCACACAGAAAGACCCTGCCGGGCCTGGGATATATTTATGTATGTATATATATATATATATATATATATATATATATATATATATATATATATATATATATATATATATATATATTTATATTTATATAGATTTTGACAACATATCGTGATGAAACTGAATATTACATTGAATGGTCATCTCTATGGAGGGATCCACTTCTATGTTCATATAGAGGGCTCATACATGTTTCATTATTAGCTTTTTGAGCAGTATTGTTGTTAAGGAATATCAATTTAAAATTTGAATCAAGCAGTGCAGGGCAGTCCACACACACTTTCTCTGTCTTTCTCTCTCTCACCCCCCCCCCCCCACACACACACACACACAAACACACACCACTTAAAAAAGATAATTTGCAGTATGTTTATTATTATTATCTGATGTATGTTCAATATAAGACAAAGAGTATTTCTTCATCTTTTGTCTCTTCCATCTGTTTAAAAACATATTTGTTCATTAATCAGTAATACACATCAGTTCTTCGTCAACACCGTCAGATGTATGTTTTTGTTCATTTTTGAAAAGTCTATGTTGTTTATGTAAAAAAGATCTACATCCTCATATGTCTTATTTATCTAAACAAATTATTTTTTCATTTTAAAATTAAAAACAAAGATTGAAAATGCTGACAGTCATATATTGTATTTTATAACATATCAGAGTAACTAAACACTATACCGACATACTTCAGGACTTTAGATTCTTGTTGGACTGGAAAAATTTAAATTGTATACTTTTGAGTGTGTCTGACAGAGTTGACACAAATCAAGTTCTAAAGTAAAGCATGTTTATTTTTTTTTTAAGTGTTTTTATTTAGAACCTGCACCTTTTCTTATTTTTTATTTAGAACCTGCACCTTTACATGGTTAAATAGCTAAGACCCTTCTCTACAGAAATATACAGTTCCAATGAATATAGTGTGCATTTTAAAAAAAAGATATTAAAAACCTGTTTTGTCCCTTATCTCTAGAATCCCTGATATATATATATATATATATATATATATATATATATATATATATATACACGGTATATATATATATATATATACACGGTATATATATATATATATATATATATATATATATATATATATATATATATATATATATATATATATATATATATATCCGTCCATCCATCCATCCATCCATTATCTATACCGGCTTTATCCTTTGCAGAGTCAAACAGGGTCTGCTGGAGCCTATCCCATTATACAGACAAACAACCAGACACACTCACACCTACGGGCAATTTAGAATCATCAATTAACCTAGCATTCATGTTTTTGGACTGTGGGAGAAAACCGGACTACCCGGAGGAAACCCACGCAAGCACGGGGAGAACATGCAAACTCCACACAGAAAGACCCTGCCGGGCCTGGGATATATTTATGTATTTATATATATATATATATATATATATATATATATATATATATATATATATATATATATATATATATATATTTATATTTATATAGATTTTGACAACATATCGTGATGAAACTGAATATTACATTGAATGGTCATCTCTATGGAGGGATCCACTTCTATGTTCATATAGAGGGCTCATACATGTTTCATTATTAGCTTTTTGAGCAGTATTGTTGTTAAGGAATATCAATTTAAAATTTGAATCAAGCAGTGCAGGGCAGTCCACACACACTTTCTCTGTCTTTCTCTCTCTCACCCCCCCCCCACACACACACACACACAAACACACACCACTTAAAAAAGATAATTTGCAGTATGTTTATTATTATTATCTGATGTATGTTCAATATAAGACAAAGAGTATTTCTTCATCTTTTGTCTCTTCCATCTGTTTAAAAACATATTTGTTCATTAATCAGTAATACACATCAGTTCTTCGTCAACACCGTCAGATGTATGTTTTTGTTCATTTTTGAAAAGTCTATGTTGTTTATGTAAAAAAGATCTACATCCTCATATGTCTTATTTATCTAAACAAATTATTTTTTCATTTTAAAATTAAAAACAAAGATTGAAAATGCTGACAGTCATATATTGTATTTTATAACATATCAGAGTAACTAAACACTATACCGACATACTTCAGGACTTTAGATTCTTGTTGGACTGGAAAAATTTAAATTGTATACTTTTGAGTGTGTCTGACAGAGTTGACACAAATCAAGTTCTAAAGTAAAGCATGTTTATTTTTTTTTTAAGTGTTTTTATTTAGAACCTGCACCTTTTCTTATTTTTTATTTAGAACCTGCACCTTTACATGGTTAAATAGCTAAGACCCTTCTCTACAGAAATATACAGTTCCAATGAATATCTATACCGGCTTTATCCTTTGCAGAGTCAAACAGGGTCTGCTGGAGCCTATCCCATTATACAGACAAACAACCAGACACACTCACACCTACGGGCAATTTAGAATCATCAATTAACCTAGCATTCATGTTTTTGGACTGTGGGAGAAAACCGGACTACCCGGAGGAAACCCACGCAAGCACGGGGAGAACATGCAAACTCCACACAGAAAGACCCTGCCGGGCCTGGGATATATATATATATATATATATATATATATATATATATATATATATATATATATATATATATATTTATATTTATATAGATTTTGACAACATATCGTGATGAAACTGAATATTACATTGAATGGTCATCTCTATGGAGGGATCCACTTCTATGTTCATATAGAGGGCTCATACATGTTTCATTATTAGCTTTTTGAGCAGTATTGTTGTTAAGGAATATCAATTTAAAATTTGAATCAAGCAGTGCAGGGCAGTCCACACACACTTTCTCTGTCTTTCTCTCTCTCACCCCCCCCCCCCCCCACACACACACACACACAAACACACACCACTTAAAAAAGATAATTTGCAGTATGTTTATTATTATTATCTGATGTATGTTCAATATAAGACAAAGAGTATTTCTTCATCTTTTGTCTCTTCCATCTGTTTAAAAACATATTTGTTCATTAATCACTAATACACATCAGTTCTTCGTCAACACCGTCAGATGTATGTTTTTGTTCATTTTTGAAAAGTCTATGTTGTTTATGTAAAAAAGATCTACATCCTCATATGTCTTATTTATCTAAACAAATTATTTTTTCATTTTAAAATTAAAAACAAAGATTGAAAATGCTGACAGTCATATATTGTATTTTATAACATATCAGAGTAACTAAACACTATACCGACATACTTCAGGACTTTAGATTCTTGTTGGACTGGAAAAATTTAAATTGTATACTTTTGAGTGTGTCTGACAGAGTTGACACAAATCAAGTTCTAAAGTAAAGCATGTTTATTTTTTTTTTAAGTGTTTTTATTTAGAACCTGCACCTTTTCTTATTTTTTATTTAGAACCTGCACCTTTACATGGTTAAATAGCTAAGACCCTTCTCTACAGAAATATACAGTTCCAATGAATATAGTGTGCATTTTAAAAAAAAGATATTAAAAACCTGTTTTGTCCCTTATCTCTAGAATCCCTGATATATATATATATATATATATATATATATATATATATATATATATATATATATATATATATATATATATATATATATACACGGTATATATATATATATATATACACGGTATATATATATATATATATACACGGTATATATATATATATATATATATATATATATATATATATATATATATATATATATATATATATATATATATCCGTCCATCCATCCATCCATCCATTATCTATACCGGCTTTATCCTTTGCAGAGTCAAACAGGGTCTGCTGGAGCCTATCCCATTATACAGACAAACAACCAGACACACTCACACCTACGGGCAATTTAGAATCATCAATTAACCTAGCATTCATGTTTTTGGACTGTGGGAGAAAACCGGACTACCCGGAGGAAACCCACGCAAGCACGGGGAGAACATGCAAACTCCACACAGAAAGACCCTGCCGGGCCTGGGATATATTTATGTATTTATATATATATATATATATATATATATATATATATATATATATATATATTTATATTTATATAGATTTTGACAACATATCGTGATGAAACTGAATATTACATTGAATGGTCATCTCTATGGAGGGATCCACTTCTATGTTCATATAGAGGGCTCATACATGTTTCATTATTAGCTTTTTGAGCAGTATTGTTGTTAAGGAATATCAATTTAAAATTTGAATCAAGCAGTGCAGGGCAGTCCACACACACTTTCTCTGTCTTTCTCTCTCTCACCCCCCCCCACACACACACACACACAAACACACACCACTTAAAAAAGATAATTTGCAGTATGTTTATTATTATTATCTGATGTATGTTCAATATAAGACAAAGAGTATTTCTTCATCTTTTGTCTCTTCCATCTGTTTAAAAACATATTTGTTCATTAATCAGTAATACACATCAGTTCTTCGTCAACACCGTCAGATGTATGTTTTTGTTCATTTTTGAAAAGTCTATGTTGTTTATGTAAAAAAGATCTACATCCTCATATGTCTTATTTATCTAAACAAATTATTTTTTCATTTTAAAATTAAAAACAAAGATTGAAAATGCTGACAGTCATATATTGTATTTTATAACATATCAGAGTAACTAAACACTATACCGACATACTTCAGGACTTTAGATTCTTGTTGGACTGGAAAAATTTAAATTGTATACTTTTGAGTGTGTCTGACAGAGTTGACACAAATCAAGTTCTAAAGTAAAGCATGTTTATTTTTTTTTTAAGTGTTTTTATTTAGAACCTGCACCTTTTCTTATTTTTTATTTAGAACCTGCACCTTTACATGGTTAAATAGCTAAGACCCTTCTCTACAGAAATATACAGTTCCAATGAATATCTATACCGGCTTTATCCTTTGCAGAGTCAAACAGGGTCTGCTGGAGCCTATCCCATTATACAGACAAACAACCAGACACACTCACACCTACGGGCAATTTAGAATCATCAATTAACCTAGCATTCATGTTTTTGGACTGTGGGAGAAAACCGGACTACCCGGAGGAAACCCACGCAAGCACGGGGAGAACATGCAAACTCCACACAGAAAGACCCTGCCGGGCCTGGGATATATATATATATATATATATATATATATATATATATATATATATATATATATATATATATATATATATATATATATATTTATATTTATATAGATTTTGACAACATATCGTGATGAAACTGAATATTACATTGAATGGTCATCTCTATGGAGGGATCCACTTCTATGTTCATATAGAGGGCTCATACATGTTTCATTATTAGCTTTTTGAGCAGTATTGTTGTTAAGGAATATCAATTTAAAATTTGAATCAAGCAGTGCAGGGCAGTCCACACACACTTTCTCTGTCTTTCTCTCACCCCCCCCCACACACACACACACACAAACACACACACACCACTTAAAAAAGATAATTTGCAGTATGTTTATTATTATTATCTGATGTATGTTCAATATAAGACAAAGAGTATTTCTTCATCTTTTGTCTCTTCCATCTGTTTAAAAACATATTTGTTCATTAATCAGTAATACACATCAGTTCTTCGTCAACACCGTCAGATGTATGTTTTTGTTCATTTTTGAAAAGTCTATGTTGTTTATGTAAAAAAGATCTACATCCTCATATGTCTTATTTATCTAAACAAATTATTTTTTCATTTTAAAATTAAAAACAAAGATTGAAAATGCTGACAGTCATATATTGTATTTCCATATCAGAGTAACTAAACACTATACCGACATACTTCAGGACTTTAGATTCTTGTTGGACTGGAAAAATTTAAATTGTATACTTTTGAGTGTGTCTGACAGAGTTGACACAAATCAAGTTCTAAAGTAAAGCATGTTTATTTTTTTTTTAAGTGTTTTTATTTAGAACCTGCACCTTTTCTTATTTTTTATTTAGAACCTGCACCTTTACATGGTTAAATAGCTAAGACCCTTCTCTACAGAAATATACAGTTCCAATGAATATCTATACCGGCTTTATCCTTTGCAGAGTCAAACAGGGTCTGCTGGAGCCTATCCCATTATACAGACAAACAACCAGACACACTCACACCTACGGGCAATTTAGAATCATCAATTAACCTAGCATTCATGTTTTTGGACTGTGGGAGAAAACCGGACTACCCGGAGGAAACCCACGCAAGCACGGGGAGAACATGCAAACTCCACACAGAAAGACCCTGCCGGGCCTGGGATATATATATATATATATATATATATATATATATATATATATATATATATATATATATATATATATATATATATATATATATATATATATATATATATATATATATATGTACTATGAGGTTCTGGACCTCTGCTTGAGTAAATTTTCTCTAACTGGACCTCTTAAGGTTTTAGTTGAATACCGTTGATTTAGAGTCAGAAAAATAACTTATTTTACAATTTTCACCCGTCTCAAGTAAATTTTCACTTGAAATTAGTAGAAAAATCTGCCAGTGGGACAAGATTTATCTTCTCATTACTAGCAAAAAAATCTACTTAATTTAAGTGAAAATCTACTTGAAACAGGTGAAAATTGTTTAATACCGTCCGGGGGCTGGTATAACCAGGCCCCCAGTCTCACTCAGCAGGAACGCCGATTTTTCCCAGTAGCCAGCCGCCAGCCGCGGTACTGCAACAAAAAATCCAATGGGGCCCAGAAAGCTTTTTTCCCATAGACCGCAATAGTAAAAGAGAAGCCTCTAAAACTGTTCACAGGACACCTCCAGCTGTAATCACCGGCAATTACTAATCTTTGTATTCTATATTTTTAAGTCATGGACTTTATATCCGTCAAAAATGTTTTATAACTGCCAGAAAAGTCAAAGGAAAGTCTCTTTCTGGGCGTGACATCACGGCCGTGTCGTTGCCATTGATGTTGCCCTGGGGCATGATGGGAGGCCCCAGAGCATCATGGGAGGTGACTCAACTGCGCATGCTCTATGGGCCCCTTAACGCGGAAGTAAACCCGGAAGTCAGGAACTTTTTCGGCGTATGCGCTGGGTGAGCAAATTGCATTGAAATGAATGGGCGACCATTTTCGATGTTCCATCCAGTTAATATTATAGATCCATGTATGCGCCAGGCGAGCAAGGCTGAATTCCAATCTCCACCCTAAACCCTCAAGCCCTGAACCCTCACATACTTTAGCGACGTCAGCTGTACGTGATTAAGTGTGAGTGGGTGTGAGGGCTCCAAATGGTAGAAATAAGAATGGGACAGCGCTTAGCAGAAACCGGAAACACGTCAGATCAAAATGTTGTTTTTTTGTTTTTTATTAATAAACTTTATTCAACATTTCAATTTACAAAATTCCTAGTCAGATCAAAATATTACGTACCGGTATTATAAGTTGGGAATGATCATCCTACGGATGTTTGAAAACAAAGTGGTAGCCTATATAAATGAGCATAAAATTCAACAAAGAACACAATTTAAATATGCGCACAGTACAATATGTATTTCCTTGTTAATGTAGTGTCTTTCTTTCAATCTACCCATACCAGCGCATCCAGTATGCCAGGCTCAATCGCAGAGTAATTTCATTTTTGTAAGAGCGTGTAAACTGATGGTATCCTGAGTTAAATATTCCAGCTGTGTTATGACCAACTAATATTACTTTCCATTTTGAGCATGATGTAATTTCATTTTCGTAAGAGACCGTATATATTGATGGTAACCTGAGCTAAATATTTCAGTTATTCTGAATTTAAATCACCAGTGGGCTATGTATTTATACTTACAGGTGAACTTCTTTCGTCTAGCAGTCGCACATGGTTCCTTTCCCTCCGCCCCGTTTTGTTTACATTCTCCCTGATAACCTCTTTTTATGTCACAACGCAATGAACTGTGGGTAATTCCCTTTCCAAAAGTCTGCGGAGATGCAGACTTACGGTAAGTGAGCAGTAAGGCCTCAAAATATCTGCCGGGAGCCATCGTGATTGTTGTTTACATGATTTTCCACTTCTTTTTCAGTGGAGCTCATATGAGTCATCTCTGGTGTTCGTGATAGTGCATCTGCTAGCACTAGGTGCTTGCCTGGTGTGTATGTCAGTCAGTCAGTCATCTTCTTCCGCTTATCCGTTCCCAGCTCGCGGGGGCAGCAGCCTCAGAAGGGATGCCCAGACTTCCTTCACCCCAGACACTTCCTCCAGCTCTTCCGAGGGGAGTCCGAGGCGTTCTCAGGCCAGCCGAGAGACATAGTCTCTCCAGCGTGTCCTGGGTCTTCCCCGGGATCTCCTCCCGGAAGGACATGCCTGGAACACCTCCCTAGGGAGGCGTCCAGGAGGCATCCGGTACAGATGCCCAAGCCACCTCAGCTGACTCCTCTCAATGTGAAGGAGCAGCGGCTCGACTCCGAGCTCCTCCCGGGTGACCGAACTCCTCACCCTATCTCTAAGGGAGCGTCCAGCCACCCTGCGGAGGAAACTCATCTCGGCCCCTTGTATCCGCCATCTTGTCCTTTTGGTCACTACCCAAAGTTCATGACCATAGGTGAGGGTAGGTGCGTAGATTGACCGGTAAATCGAGAGCTTCGCCTTTCGACTCAGCTCCTTCTTCACCACGACGGTCCAGTACATCGACCGCATAACTGCGGACGCTGCACCGATCCGTCTGTCACTCTCACGCTCCATCGTTCCCTCACTCGTGAACAAGATCCCGAGATACTTGAACTCCTCCACCTGAGGCAGGCCTGGTGTGTATATCAACTCAAAATCATACCTTTGCAGTTTCATGATGAGGCGCTGAATCCTCGGTGACATCTCGTTGAGATTTTTTTTTATGATTGACACGAGGGGGCGGTGATCTGTCTCGACTGTGAAGATAGGAAGACCGTATACATAGCAGTGAAATATTTCCAGTCCATAAGCCAGGCCAAGACATTCCTTCTCAATTTGAGCATATCTTGTTTCAGTCTTTGTCATGGATCTGGACGCATAAGCAACTGGCCTCCAACTATCTCCGTCAGCCTGCAGCAAGAGAGCCCCGAATCCATCCTTTGAAGCATCCGTTGAAACCTTCAGATTCTTGGTTGGGTCATAGTATGCAAGCACAGGGGCAGTTGTCAGTGTTGTCTTTAAAGCATTCCATTCTCTTTCGTTTCGCGCTGTCCACCTGAATTCTGTGGAATCATGAAGTAGCTCTCTTAGTGCTGACGTTTTCACTGAGAGGTTGGGAATTAACTTTCCAATGAAGTTTATCATCCCCATCACTCTGAGCACACCTTTTTTGTCTATCGGGCGCGGCGTGCTTAGGATGGCTTTTATTTTCCTTTCATCTGGCTCAACACCCTGAGTGGACAGTTTGTCTCCCAAGAATGTTATCTCCTGGAGACCAAACTGGCATTTGGCACGGTTTAGTTTTAGTCCATTTTCTTGTACCCTTTGGAGCACTTTTGTCAGTCTTTCATTATGTTCCTGTAAGGTGGAGCCCCAGACAACAACATCATCAACATAGCAACGGACCCCCTCTAGTCCCTCTAACATGTTGTCCATGGCACGATGAAAAATCTCAGAGGCTGAGATTATACCAAATGGCATCTTGAGGAATCTATATCTTCCATATGTTGTGTTGAAAGTGCAGTACCTTGAACTTTGATCATCCAACTTTATTTGCCAGAATCCCTGCGCTGCATCTAGCTTTGAGAAGTATTTGGCTCCTGCCATTTCACTTGCAATCTCCTCACACTTCGGTATCTGGTAGTGCTCACGTTTTATGTTTTGGTTTAAATCTCCAGGGTCCATGCATATTCTCAGTTCTTTGTTTTTGTTCTTTTTGTCAACACACACCATTGAGTTTACCCACTCAGTTGGTTCTTCCACTTTTGTGATGACCTGTAACTGAGACATCCTGTCCAGTTCTTTTTTGAGCCGCTCCCGCAGTGGAGCTGGAACTCTCCGTGGTGCATGGATTACTGGTTGAGCATCCTCTTTTAGTTGAATTTTGTACGTGTATGGTAGGCATCCCAATCCTTTGAAAACATCATGATAACGGTGAACAATTGAGTCAACTGTGCCTGGGTGCGTACTTACTGCTTCTGAGCATTTGGTGTGGTATACTCTCCTCAGTAGGTTTAACTTCTGTGAGGCAACCCCACCTAGCAGTGACTCACAGTTCTCAGGTACGACAGAAAACAGTACACTGTAGTCTTTGTTCTTGACTTTCACTTTGAGTCTGCACTGTCCTCTGCTTTCAATGTCTTTTCCGTTGTAGTCTTTAAGTGGTACTTTTCTCTTGATTATTTTAGGCTTTTCCTTCATAGCACTGATCTCTGTCATGCTGATGAGGTTTGCTTGTGCGCCTGTGTTCCTCTGTGTTATTGTCCACATTATCACATGACACCATACCCACAAAGAAAGTCTCACTGAGGTCTGACTCCTCAACCAGCCGCACTGACTTGGGCTTGCCTTTGGTTAGACATTGTTTGGCAAAATTATTTTTTCCATTACATTTTGAGCATCTTGTCAACAATAGCAGACTCTGTCTTAACAACTTCAAAAACAACTTCTTTCGGTGGGTTTAACATTTCTGTCAAGAAGTTTTCTACATCAGTCAGAGCTCCAATCACTTTCTCACTTTGACTTGTTTCATCTGATGCCTTCATCACCCACAGCAGAAGTTGCTGTAAGAACTTTGCCACTGCATCTAGTGTGATGGTGTCATTTTTTGAGTGCCTATCATTTTCCTCTGTGTTATTGTCCACATTATCACATGACACCATACCCACAAAGAAAGTCTCACTGAGGTCTGACTCCTCAACCAGCCGCACTGACTTGGGCTTGCCTTTGGTTAGACATTGTTTGGCAAAATTATTTTTTCCATTACATTTTGAGCATCTTTTGCCATATGCAGGGCACTGCCGAGGCTCATGTCTGCCACCACATCGTTGCAGGAGTATGTTGTGTCATCTGTGTTTCTCTTTTGTGGCGTGTTCTTTTTAAACTTGTTTTTAACCACAGCTACTTTTGCACTTTCATGTACTGTAGAGCCATTTGTTTCATTGATCGTCTTTGCATGCTGCTGGGCTAACTCATTTGCATAGCATACTCTCTCTGCCTCCTCAAGAGTTAGTTTAGCCTCTCTTAGCAGCCTTTCCCTTGTCTGCTTATCTCTGATACCATACACAATTTGATCACGGATCATAGAATCTTTCAGATCTCCAAAATCACATGACTGTGCTTTTAGTTTCAAATCCGTCACAAAGCAATCAAAAGTCTCTTCTGGCTGTTGCATCCGCGAGCGGAACACGTACCTTTCATACACAGTGTTTTTTTTTGTGGTGAGCAATGTGTATGAAACTTTTCGATCACAATGTCATACTTGTTTCTGTCTTCAGCCTCCTCAAAGTCGAATGTGTTGAAGACTTCAATGGCTTGAGGACCAGCCGTGAGTAGCGTTGCTCAAAACGCTGCTTGAAAGTCTGCCAATTGCTGTCCACATTTCCCACCAGTTGCAGTCCCTCCGGTGGCTATATCTACTAGAGCTTGTTTGGTTTCTCTGACACACGGTTTGTCATGACACACAAGCTAAAATTATTTGTTTACTGCATGAGCTGTTTAAATGGATATTGAAAGGCCTATTTGAGTTATTTATTTCTTAGTTATTTCACAATAAATATTGTGAAATTATTATTTCACTAGTTATTTTACAGTCACATAATTTAGGCAAAAGCTCAAAAAACATTTTTAATAACACTAACCAAAATCGGATCGAATCGAATTGGATCAAATGAAATGGTGATAATCGATTCTGAATCTTAAGACTCGGAATCGAATCGATTCTCAACATTTGAATCGATACCCAGGCCATAGCTTGACACACTTTTTTATACCTTTGTGTACTGATGAAAAGAACCTGACGAAAGCGTTCTTCTTGCGTGGTTTTCGTATTATCTGTAGTTGGTATTGCAGACATATAAGAAGCATATTATCAAAAATTGGATCATCTGATGCCGCTGCAGTTTGCAACACTTTTGTTGGGGAGCCAAACCTCTTGAGAAGGTCCTTAGATAAAACATATGCAAGATCATTGATGTTTTCTTCTTCTGTCATGGTCTTTTCTCTCCATTTCAGGCATCACAACACTCATCACACAAACAAACAGAGACACACACACAGACAGAAAATGATTTGTCTTTTCAGCAGTTTTAGGTGTTCACAGCACATCAGAGAAACACATTACAAAAACAGTAATTTCACAGTAACAAAAAAAAGCTTTACCTTTGAGCTGTCTCTGCCCACACGCTGGGTTGATGCAGACAAACTTGACCTTCCAGAGCCTGTATGGCATCCACAGCAGAACATCGTGTGTGAAGTACCGGGCAGGAGTCGGGTTGAGGATCTGATTTTGCATCTACAGGAGAGACTGGAGACTCTGTGTCATCTTCAGCATCTTCCTCCATGATGAATTCAGTAACGTCATGGGGATGTGATGAAGTGTCAACAATAGCAGACTCTGTCTTAAAGCGACACTACGTAACTTTTCCACCTTAATATAATATTTCCAGAGTCATTGTGATGGTACATCAACTTCCAACAGGTTTAATGACACCTGTGTCATGATCTGAGGGGGTCTGTATCGCCTTCACTGGCACTATGTAACTTTGAGGAGCATGGTAGGAACCCTGCCACACTACTGGTAAAGCACTACCGCTTTTGTCCAAAGGAGACGCCAAACTCAACAAAAGCTGAAAGTTACGTTGTGCTGCTTTAACAACTTCAAAAACAACTTCTTTCGGTGGGTTTAAAAGGAACCTTGGCTATTAAGACATGTAGGTCTTAAAAGATAAATGTTGGTATCAATTATAACAATGTGATATAAAAAACCTTTTTGATGTCTTCGTTTTTATAAAATTTGAAAATATAATTTAACTAGTAGGTCGCCATTGTTGTTTACATTATGGGTAGTGACGTCAGACGGTGGCTCCTGCTAACCCCCGTACACTGTTTTGACACCCAGAAACAGATGAAAACACAGCTAAACAGGTGACGGCGCACCAGAAACACAGATCAAAACACAGCTAAACATTAAGGTGACGGCGCACCTACAAAAAAGTAAAAAAAAAAAAAAAAGTGCCGCACCATACAGCATGAACTACAAAAACACCATAAAACTAACCGACCACACGTTTCAACTAGCAGATAGCCGATGCTACAATAAAAACCCCATCCAGATCTGGTGTCATTAAATTAAATAAAGATGTTCTTGCCTATTTGAAGCGAAGTCTGCGCCTCCCGTTTCGTCAAAGTCCCGGGCCAGTCCCCTCAGCCTCTGGTCTGTCATCACCCAGCACCGAAGCCGGTTTTAGGGGGGGGCAGGGGTGGGCTATGCCCACCCAAACGTGCCTCCTGCCCACCGGCGTCTCCATCCCGGCGGCCGCGGGAGCGGAGAGCGGATGGCGGATGGCGGTGCGCTGCGCTGCAGGCTCTAAAGCCCCGGCTACGCCGTCTACGCCGTAGGCTACGCCGTAGACCGCGTAGCCTACGCCGTCTACGCCGTAGGCTACGCCGTCTACGCAGGAGCCTACTGCACTGGTAAGATGCGCACGACATTGATCATTTTTGCAGATCTCCCGTGCATCACAGAACTTTGATCCAGTTTGCCTGAACCGAGACGTCTTATGGGCTCCCTCGTCAGCCTCCACGGCCGGGAGAGTGCTGCTCATCTATGTTTTGGATACCTGTCCCAGTTAAACTAACGCGGCTTATCTTCCCAGAGCCACCGCTCTACGTCATCGCCCCCCAGAATGCATTGCGCAGGTAGAACATGGCGCCTCCCGCAGGTCAAAATATGTGATAAACATTGTAGATTTTTAAAGCAATTAGATTATTTTATGTGTTTCTAACAACATATTTTAGTATAAGAGAACAATTGTGGCTAATTAGGGACTACATGTCTTAATAGCCAGGGTTCCTTTTAACATTTCTGTCAAGAAGTTTTCTGCATCAGTCAGAGCTCCAATTACTTTCTCACTTTGACTTGTTTCATCTGATGCCTTCATCACCCACAGCAGAAGTTGCTGTAAGAACTTTGCCACTGCATCTAGTGTGATGGCATATATCATCTCAGGAGAAACGCTGTTTTCATCCAGTGTGCTTCTGACGTTATAAATCACAGAGTCTGACAGCGATATTCCCTGCATATTGAGGGGCAGCTCATATGTACAATCAGGTGTCCAATGGTTGCAAAGTTGCTGAGTCAGTTCCCTGGAAAACATCTGGACAGGAGTGGAGGATGTGATTTTTTCTCAAGGCTGAGACCTTCAGTCTTGTTTGACTCTCTGATGTTTCTGAACATGTTCATGACATCCCATTTGATTGTGTCGAAGTTCAGTTGATAATATTTCTGTTTCCTTACATTGATCTTTGTTTTTTTGTGTGTTAAATAGTCTGGACTGGGATATTCAGGCACACTTCCTGGTAAAGGAAGGTAGTCATCTTGAAACAGAAGGGGGCTTGAAGTGCGTCTGATATTTAAGATGAATTCATCGTGTTTTCTTTCAAATTCATTTTCCAGATCTGAATTCATAATTCCAAATTGTTTCCTGGCAAAGTTCAGGAACTGGTAGTCGTGATCGTCCACATGTGTGTTGTGTAAAAGAAAAAACCTTTTCACCTCACCAACCACTAAGCCCATGTCGAATGTTCACGAGGAGATTTTTTTGGTTTTGGTACAAAAGAAACTTCTAAGGCTACTCAGATTTCTCTTGAGGGTGTTGACGATCTTAGTCGCTGTTTTCTTAGCTTCAATACCAGAGCCAGGAGGAAGTACACCATCGGCAAGAAAACTCTCAGAATATCTGCTGACACAGTCTGTATTATTTCACTAACCATGTCAGCAAGAGTGGATTGTATATCCGGGTTAAATTCCTCTACTGTGATCATGGCCTACTGTGCTGGTGTGAGCCTGTCTAAATATTTCTGTATAGTAGGCATCACATTCTCCTCCGTAATTAGATAACAGTTTCCTTGTTGATGCATCATGTATTCTGTGTTTATGAAGATCTTTGTTTGAAGATTTTTTGCAATATTTCTTGCTGTATTCTCTTTCTGTCTCACGCCTCTCGCCACTCGCTGCAACCATTCTTCTGAGTGGCTCTCCTTCAGCTGTTTGATGACCCGTGTGGGGCTGTTCCCTAAGCCCCTCTCCCACAGAAGCCGGATCACTCGAATGTCACAAGCGAAACTTGGTCAAAAATGAACAAATATAGGTAAAAATGCAACACGTAATTTTTCACAGCATTTTTCACAGCATAAGAGGAGAAACAGACTCTACTTACGTTTGGGTCAGGAAAACCCGGAACTCAAGCCTGTGAGCCAAATGGAGCTGTTGCAGTAAAGTCTGGCTCCAGGAGACATAGGTTGTCTTGCATCGGGAACAGCCCAGATCCTCTCCCACTATAAAGTAGACCCGGTCGATGTCTAGGACCTGCCGTGCCCTCTTGTGCAGGCCCACACCTGATACATAAACAGACAGAAAGACAAACAGAAACACAAGTACGAACCCGTACACACACACACACACACACACACACACACACACACAAACAAACAGTCATATAATTTAGGCAACAGCTCAAAAAACATTTTCAATAACACTAACCAAAATCAAAATCGGATCGAATCGAATCGGATCGAATGAAATGGTGATAATCGATTCTGAATCTTAAGACTCGGAATCGAATCGATTCTCAACATTTGAATCGATACCCAGGCCATAGCTTGACACACTTTTTTATACCTTTGTGTACTGATGAAAAGAACCTGACGAAAGCGTTCTTCTCGCGTGGTTTTCTTATTATCTGTAGTTGGTATTGCAGACATATAAGAAGCATATTATCAAAAGTTGGATCATCTGATGCCGCTGCAGTCTGCAACACTTTTGTTGGGGAGCCAAACCTCTTGAGAAGGTCCTTAGATAAAACATATGCAAGATCATTGATGTTTTCGTCTTCTGTCATGGTCTTTTCTCTCCATTTCAGGCATCACAACACTCATCACACAAACAAACAGAGACACACACACAGACAGACAATTATTTGTCTTTTCAGCAGTTTTAGGTGTTCACAGCACATCAGAGAAACACATTACAAAAACAGTAATTTCACAGTAACAAAAAAAAGCTTTACCTTTGAGCTGTCTCTGCCCACACGCTGGGTTGATGCAGACAAACTTGACCTTCCAGAGCCTGTATGGCATCCACAGCAGAACATCGTGTGTGAAGTACCGGGCAGGAGTAGGGGGCTGCTGGGAGATGTTGGCCGGTGGTGGGGGATGTTGGCCGGTGGTGGGGGATGTTGGCCGGTTGTGGGAGATGTTGGCCGGTGGTGGGAGATGTTGGCCGGTGGTGGGGGATGTTGGCCGGTGGTGGGGGATGATACCACAGCTGCAGGTTGTCTTTCAGGTCTGTGGTGCCTGGTCGACACAGTGCTGCCAACAGCCACTTACTGTCTTCCGGCGGGATATTTTCTGAAACTTTTAAGGCTACTCAGATTTCTCTTGAGGGTGTTGACGATCTTAGTCGCTGTTTTCTTAGCTTCAATACCAGAGCCAGGAGGAAGTACAAAAACACTTTCATCCTCCGATGTGTTATCTTGTGACTCTGTTGACCATTTCAAGAGGATTTCAGTCACTCCTTCAACCGCTGACGGGACATCTATGGCAGATTTTCCAGCAGAACACATTGCTTGGCACCTGATGTGGAGCTTAACCAGGTTTGCTTTAAGACATCTGGCAGCTTGAGACACCATGTGGCCAAGTCGCTTTATATTTGAAACAAAGCCGGTCACGTAAACAGCTGGGTTGGATGTTATGTCTTCAGTGTTTGTGGCTGCAGCAATGCTAGAGTTCACCTTCTCTTCAATTTCCTGTTCTACCATTTCTGTCAGCTCTTGTGCAGCCTCACATTGGTCCAGTGTGACATTAAGAAGCTTGGGGAAACATTTGGGTAGGGAGTCTCCCAGCTGAGGTTTGATAGTTTCCAAAGGTGCAGCAGATGCTATGCGTTGTTGCACCATCGGCAAGAAAACTCTCAGAATATCTGCTGACACAGTCTGTATTATTTCACTAACCATGTCAGCAAGAGTGGATTGTATATCCGGGTTAAATTCCTCTACTGTGATCATGGCCCACTGTGCTGGTGTGAGCCTGTCTAAATATTTCTGTATAGTAGGCATCACATTCTCCTCCGTAATTAGATAACAGTTTCCTTGTTGATTCATCATGTATTCTGTCAGGCACGGCGCCAGGATTTTTTCTCTCCCGGTGCTAAGGGGGAGCTTGACCGATACGTGGGGGTGCTAAGAAAAATATTGATTTTCATGACTTCAGTTACTTTATAAGAAGCTTCTCGTTTTTTCAATAAAAGCAGTTATGATACACAGCACGAGCATGTTTGATATAAAAGTAGTTTTATTTAGCCAAAGAATATTCAACAAAATAACTAAGCCTAATACAGCGACTACAAGGCAATGGCAAAAATGTTTCACGTGCAAAGGTGACAGATTCAGCACCGGACAGCACCCATGCGCCTGCCAATAACCAGACATCCAAAATGCGACAAGTGTAGCCTATTTATTCCATATGCATCATTAATGAAAACAAAAAACTATGCATTGGCAATGTTGTTTCGGATCACAACATCATGACTTAAGAAATTTAATTATTAGTGAAATTAATAACATAGGCTACAAAGTGCAGCCGCAACGAGAAGTGCAAACAGCTTGTGTCTAATTATTCGGATCACAACATCGTAACTTCAGAAATTAAATTAATAATGAAATCAATAACATAGGCTGTAAAGATTCGGATCACAACATCATAAGGTCAAAAATTGAATTAATAATTAATAATAAACAAAGCCACAGCGAGAAGTGCAAACATCCTGTGCCTGTTAACTGGGCACACACTTAAAGAGCGCAAAAGAAACTGGCTCATCACAATCTTGGTGATTATATTTCTACTGCAAACAAAAATACATGCCACGTCCTGCTGTGCATTCGTTACAGTGTAACAGATTAAATGTCACATCACATCAAATGTATCGCAACCAGTGATGCAACATCAGGAAAAAACTCACCAGTTATTTTAGAGGAGAACGATGCATCTGTTGTTGTGGTTGAGTGCAAATGAGTCTATAATCTTCTGGACATCCAGGGCCTTGGTTCTTTCTGCGTGTATGGATAGGCAGGCAAGGTTGCTGAGTCGAGGATTTGCCATTCTGTTTCTCAGGTAGGTTTTTACGCGCCGCATGCAGGAAAAACTGCGCTCGCATGAAGCGGAGGTTACAGGCAGTGTAACAGATATGCGTAAAAGTTTATAGATGTCCTCAAAGGAGTCTTTGTAAGGTTTGAGCATGGACAGAAATTCCAGTGTGCTGCTGACTGTTTCACCATGTTCTTTTTTCCTTTCTAAGAGCCGTCGCATTTGGTGCACCTCGGCCAGCAGATCGTCCTTTTTGATCTCATACAACTGCGCCATGGGCTCAAGGCTCTCCTTTTGAAGGAATGTGGCATTTTTGGGGTTGAGGGCTGACGTGCCCATGAGAACTGCACCTGCTTCTGTTGAAAACCGTCGTGTCATTTCATTCACTAGTCGGTCAATAACAGGGTAGAATGAGGATGTTCGGAGTTCATCCGGAGAGGACATGGATGGATGTTCTGTTTGAATTGGAGCTTCAACTACATTGTCCTGCAGATGGCGAGGCTTTTGGGATTGTCTCTTCTCTTGTTGGAGCTGCGGTGGTTTTGCGACACCGACTTTTGCGCACAGGGCCTCTGCCTTGCTCCATATGGCTCTCCAAGAGTCCTCTGTGCGCTTTTCTTTTAGGCCCGTGATGACAGAGTGCGCGAGGTCGGTGGCAGTCTCCAGCAAAAGATTGGGGGACTGTAGAGTGTCAGACATGAACTTTGCTGTACGAAAAAGATCCTCAAACAGAATAAGGTGGAGGATGAATTCAGCATCAATGAGTGAGAGTAACGACCGTGCATCAGTGGACCTGCGTGGATTTGGTTGCGCCTTAATGTCATTTAAGGTTGCAATGATGGCGGGCAAGGTTTCTGCACTGCCCACAGCGAGTAGTACTGGCAGGACCAGCGTGTATCAGACAGTTTCTTAAGTTCAATGGGCTGCTGAGAAGGCTCAAGTTCCCTTTGCTTCTTAATGAAATGGGCATGGACAAATGAGCCTGAGAAAAACTTGTACATATCTTGCACAATAACAAAAAAATCCCCCGCTGGCTTCACGTTTCTGACACAGTCCACCAAAACAAGATTGAGGCGGTGTGCATGGCAGTGAATGTAGATTGCCTGAGGGACCTCCTGTCTGAATTTCTCTTGGACCCCGTTGTGCACACCGGACATTACTGCAGCGCCGTCATAACACTGAGCAATACAGGCAGTGTGATCAATGTTACATTTACTGAGAGTGTGTTTGATCATAGCGAAAAGTGACTCTGCATCTAAACCGTCAGCTGGTGTGAAATGGAGAAATTCTTCCACAACGTCATCATTTTTCAAGTAGCGCACCACTACAGACACTTGTTCCGTTTTACTCAGGTCCTTGCTTTCATCTACCATCAAAGCAAATACTTCAGCATCTTGTATTTCACCACTTATCTGATCCCTAATCATATTTGCCATAATATCCAGTATTTCATTCTGTATATCATGATGCGTGTACTTCGCATTTCTTGGATTATCTGATATTTTCTGTGCAACTGTTTTGTCAAATTTGCCTATAATCTGTAAAAGTTCAAGGAAGTTTCCCTGGTTGACAGCCGTGTCATTCTCTGTATCTCCTCTCTGTGAAAGTCCCTGGTATGCAGTGAAACGCAATGACTCCACGACTGCTCTCATATATTCTCTGTTCTCACGGACTATTTTTGCATGTCCATCACTCAGAGCATTACATATTGTTGAGCCAGACTCTTTCTGAACAGTCCACTCATTCCACGCTGCCATAGCATATTTATGCGCCACACTAGCATTGTGTGTCTTGAATGAACTTGTCGCCTTCTTCCAGTTCTGGTAGCCATTGTGGGTAAATGCTGCCTTCTCTCCATGGTTTCCTGGACGTTGAAAGTGGCGACATGCAAAGCAGAAAACACGGTCCTTTGAAATAGAATATTCCAGCCATTTGTAATCCTCATACCATCTACGATTGAAGTAGCGATCCTGCTGTCCAACTTTCGTGGCTGGATAACGTCGAAGAAGAGGCCGCCTTGGTTCATCAACAGGTGACTGGCTCACATCAGGGGGCGCGGTGTCTGTGTCACTGTCAGCAGTGCAGCTAACGGGGGCTGTAGAGCAGCTATCAGCGATGGACTGCTGTGGTGCTCCGTCAGGTCCTGGCTCACGAGTTCCCCTCTCAGATTCATTTTTCGAATCTCCCTCTTCTTCTTTGTCCCTCTGGTCTTCATTTTCTACCTGCACTCTTTTTTTCTTGATCACAAAACGATCCATTGCATGGACTGTTTGCACTGCTAAACGCGGGAGTATAAACAAAAGACTCCCCCCGCATCTCCCCTGCCCTCACCTCACACACGCACGCACGCACACACACACACACACACACACACACACACACACACACACACACACACACAGGTTATAGGGTACACCAATGGGGTACAGCACAAACACGCAAGCGGGAACTGGATTGGAACAGAATGGCTACTTGTGAACTTTTTAATGTTTTTAACTTAAAAAGAAATATAAAATAAAATGCTTGAGGGGCTTAACTGGGGCTACACAGATTTCTGACGGGTCTATAGCACCCCCCTAGCCCCGGTGTAGCGCCGTCCCTGTATTCTGTGTTTATGAAGATCTTTGTTTGAAGATTTTTTGCAATATTTCTTGCTGTATTCTCTTTCTGTCTCACGCCTCTCGCCACTCGCTGCAACCATTCTTCTGAGTGGCTCTCCTTCAGCTGTTTGATGACCCGTGTGGGGCTGTTCCCTAAGCCCCTCTCCCACAGAAGCCGGATCACTCGAATGTCACAAGCGAAACTTGGTCAAAAATGAACAAATATAGGTAAAAATGCAACACGTAATTTTTCACAGCATAAGAGGAGAAACAGACACTACTTACGTTTGGGTCAGGAAAACCCGGAACTCAAGCCTGTGAGCCAAATGGAGCTGTTGCAGTAAAGTCTGGCTCCAGGAGACATAGGTTGTCTTGCATCGGGAACAGCCCAGATCCTCTCCCACTATAAAGTAGACCCGGTCGATGTCTAGGACCTGCCGTGCCCTCTTGTGCAGGCCCACACCTGATACATAAACAGACAGAAAGACAAACAGAAACACAAGTACGAACCCGTACACACACACACACACACACACACACACACACACACACACACAAACAAACAGTCATATAATTTAGGCAACAGCTCAAAAAACATTTTCAATAACACTAACCAAAATCAAAATCGGATCGAATGAAATGGTGATAATCGATTCTGAATCTTAAGACTCGGAATCGAATCGATTCTCAACATTTGAATCGATACCCAGGCCATAGCTTGACACACTTTTTTATACCTTTGTGTACTGATGAAAAGAACCTGACGAAAGCGTTCTTCTCGCGTGGTTTTCTTATTATCCGTAGTTGGTATTGCAGACATATAAGAAGCATATTATCAAAAGTTGGATCATCTGATGCCGCTGCAGTCTGCAACACTTTTGTTGGGGAGCCAAACCTCTTGAGAAGGTCCTTAGATAAAACATATGCAAGATCATTGATGTTTTCTTCTTCTGTCATGGTCTTTTCTCTCCATTTCAGGCATCACAACACTCATCACAAAAACCAACAGAGACACACACACAGACAGACAATTATTTGTCTTTTCAGCAGTTTTAGGTGTTCACAGCACATCAGAGAAACACATTACAAAAACAGTAATTTCACAGTAACAAAAAAAAGCTTTACCTTTGAGCTGTCTCTGCCCACACGCTGGGTTGATGCAGACAAACTTGACCTTCCAGAGCCTGTATGGCATCCACAGCAGAACATCGTGTGTGAAGTACCGGGCAGGAGTCGGGGGCTGCTGGGAGATGTTGGCCGGTGGTGGGGGATGTTGGCCGGTGGTGGGGGATGTTGGCCGGTTGTGGGAGATGTTGGCCGGTGATGGGAGATGTTGGCCGGTGGTGGGGGATGTTGGCCGGTGGTGGGGGATGATACCACAGCTGCAGGTTGTCTTTCAGGTCTGTGGTGCCTGGTCGACACAGTGCTGCCAACAGCCACTTACTGTCTTCCGGCGGGATATTTTCTGAAACTTTTAAGGCTACTCAGATTTCTCTTGAGGGTGTTGACGATCTTAGTCGCTGTTTTCTTAGCTTCAATACCAGAGCCAGGAGGAAGTACAAAAACACTTTCATCCTCCGATGTGATGTTTTGTGACTCTGTTGACCATTTCAAGAGGATTTCAGTCACTCCTTCAACCACTAACGGGACATCTATGGCAGATTTTCCAGCAGAACACATTGCTTGGCACCTGATGTGGAGCTTAACCAGGTTTGCTTTAAGACATCTGGCAGCTTGAGACACCATGTGGCCAAGTCGCTTTATATTTGAAACAAAGCCGGTCACGTAAACAGCTGGGTTGGATGTTATGTCTTCAGTGTTTGTGGCTGCAGCAATGCTAGAGTTCACCTTCGCTTCAATTTCCTGTTCTACCATTTCTGTCAGCTCTTGTGCAGCCTCACATTGGTCCAGTGTGACATTAAGAAGCTTGGGGAAACATTTGGGTAGGGAGTCTCCCAGCTGAGGTTTGATAGTTTCCAAAGGTGCAGCAGATGCTATGAGTTGTTGCACCATTGGCAAGAAAACTCAGAATATCTGCTGACACAGTCTGTATTATTTCACTAACCATGTCAGCAAGAGTGGATTGTATATCCGGGTTAAATTCCTCTACTGTGATCATGGCCCACTGTGCTGGTGTGAGCCTGTCTAAATATTTCTGTACAGTAGGCATCACATTCTCCTCCGTAATTAGATAACAGTTTCCTTGTTGTTGCATCTTGTATTCTGTGTTTATGAAGATCTTTGTTTGAAGATTTTTTGCAATATTTCTTGCTGTATTCTCTTTCTGTCTCACGCCTCTCGCCACTCGCTGCAACCATTCTTCTGAGTGGCTCTCCTTCAGCTGTTTGATGACCCGTGTGGGGCTGTTCCCTAAGCCCCTCTCCCACAGAAGCCGGATCACTCGAATGTCACAAGCGAAACTTGGTCAAAAATGAACAAATATAGGTAAAAATGCAACACGTAATTTTTCACAGCATTTTTCACAGCATAAGAGGAGAAACAGACTCTACCTACGTTTGGGTCAGGAAAACCCGGAACTCAAGCCTGTGAGCCAAATGGAGCTGTTGCAGTAAAGTCTGGCTCCAGGAGACATAGGTTGTCTTGCATCGGGAACAGCCCAGATCCTCTCCCACTATAAAGTAGACCCGGTCGATGTCTAGGACCTGCCGTGCCCTCTTGTGCAGGCCCACACCTGATACATAAACAGACAGAAAGACAAACAGAAACACAAGTACGAACCCGTACACACACACACACACACACACACACACACACACAAACAAACAGAGACACACACACAGACGGACAATTATTTGTCTTTTCAGCAGTTTTAGGTGTTCACAGCACATCAGAGAAACACATTACAAAAACAGTAATTTCACAGTAACAAAAAAAAGCTTTACCTTTGAGCTGTCTATGCCCACACGCTGGGTTGATGCAGAGAAACTTGACCTTGCAGAGCCTGTATGGCATCCACAGCAGAACATCGTGTGTGAAGTACCGGGCAGGAGTCGGGGGCTGCTGGGAGATGTTGGCCGGTGGTGGGGGATGTTGGCTGGTGGTGGGAGATGTTGGCCGGTTGTGGGAGATGTTGGCCGGTGGTGGGAGATGTTGGCCGGTGGTGGGGGATGTTGGCCGGTGGTGGGGGATGATACCACAGCTGCAGGTTGTCTTTCAGGTCTGTGGTGCCTGGTCGACACAGTGCTGCCAACAGCCACTTACTGTCTTCCGACGGGATATTTTCTCACCAGGGAGCGCGGTGAATTTCAACAATAGGAAAAATAATGGATCTTAATGTTAGTTGTGACACTGAAGAGGTTGTGAATGTGTATTCACACCAATATGACAGGCCACAGCCTTATAATTACGAACCCGTTAGGCCCCCCACGTTCTTTTGATTGACAGCTGAAACTCGCTTTTTAAAAGGCTGATTTATGGGTCCGCGTTACACCAACACAGACCCTACGGCGTAGGTTACGCGGCGACGCACAGAACGCTGCGTGCGCCGCGTACCCTACACCGTAGGCTACGCCGACGATTTTACGCGGAACCATAAATTCGCCTTTATTCACTGCAGCACCCGCCCGTGCTCCTGAAAGAAACTCCGAAACTCCTTAAAAATGGGTGGGTACTTGTAATCTGTCTACGTTTGTACTTTCTAAACAGAAAACAGGCTTATTATCTTCTCTTTTTTCTGATTAAATGCATCCGAAATAGCCGGGTATTTTTAAAACCGAATTTAATATTTTGTATCCACATTACATCGTTGTTAAAAAAAAAAAACCTTCCACACATAACCGAAGATCTGCGGTTTCGACCACATTCATAAGCATTCCAAACCTGTAGATCATCTGGTCTTGCGGCCTCCGGGCCGCCTCTGCGGCGCCGCTTTCCCGGGAGCGGCGTCTCCTTCTCGGGTAACGAGCTCGAGTCCCCCCGTGTCCCACCACGGAGCTGCCGCGTTAAATCGACGCAGCCCTACGCCGTAGGGTACGGCGTAGGGCTGCGCGTCGCCGCGTACCCTACGGCGTAGGCTCTGCGTCGGTGTAACGCAGTAAACGGCTGTCCAGAGCAGAGACCATTTATTTAATAAATAGCTTGGAGGACAGATGGTGGATCATCTGTAGTTCTGGGTCGCACGTTAGACGTCAGACTCAGAGCAGATTTGTTGTTGTTTTGGAGCATAATGTGACGTTCGAAAACGCAAAACTGCTCTCTGTCTCTGTCTACACGCATCTACATAAACAGAGTTTTCAAAAATCTTCACTTTGCCCGGAGTTTTTTTTAAGCATTCGTTTATTTGCGTTTTCATGTGGATGACAGGTCCAAACGTAGGAAAATATCTTCGGTTAAGCAGATACCCGGCTACGTGTGTACGGGGTCTGCACAGTCAAATGGGGCAGCTGTGGAGACTGCTCCCTGGTGCTGCGTCATATGACGCGGTGTTCGGGGAAAAAAAGCGTTTGTAGGAGCTTGGCTAAAATCAGCCACTTTTTCCTCTGAATACGTGCCCTTATGTCTTGTAAAACATATTAAATCCTACATTAACTTCTCACATAGTCATTTTCACATAAGGTCAGGTATAATTTTTGAAAAAATTCTAACCTGCAATATGCTCTTTAAGCGTTATGTCAACGTTATATATCGGTAGTTCGTGGTATTTTCATGAAATAACTACTTTTCATTGCTGTGTTTTGACAGAGAATTTGTCCGGGAGCTGAAATAAATAAGAGATGCAGAGAAAGTGACTCGACAGAGAGAAGAATTACTTTGTTAATAATAAAATAAAATGAAATTCAATAGACTGATATGTTCATTTTTATACATTTATTAAAATCCCTTTCCATCCCTTATGTCATTTTATCAATGAATGTGGTATTACTGCTATTTCAACATTTAAGTGTTGAGACACTTTGAAATATTTTCAACCACTTTGAGATATTTTCAAACACTTTGCTGGATTTTAAGACAGAATGGCCGGTTTTCAGTGCAGCCCCTCCAGAGCTTCCAGCGTGCCTCCAGGCACATGTGTCCGCTCCCCAGGCTTCGCCCTCTGCTCCGGGGGTCCTGGTGTGACCCCACCCCCACACATCTCGCTGGATTTTAACACACAATAGCCGGTTTTCTCCGAAGCTTCAAGCTTGCCTCCAGCCCCCTATATGCACTTCCCAGGGGCCGTCCTCGGCTCCGGGGGTCCCGGTGTGACCCTCCCTCTCCTCCTGACCGACTGGCAACCGCGGCCTGACATCGGAGGGCCCCCCATGCTCCCGGCTTCACCGCCGGCTCGCGGTGGGGCGGTTCCTCCGGCCTTTGGGCCCGTCTCCTCGGCGCGGCACCCCTTCTCAGTAGCGAGCCCGAGTCGCCCCGTCCGCCCCAGGTGTCCCTCCACAGGGCCCCTTCGCCGTGCAGGTCCGAACCTCCAGCTGTCGAGCTGCCTGCTCTGGCGGGGGATCCCCGGAACGCACAGTGTTTCTGAAACCCTCCCAGCTTATCGGAGCCCGCTGGTTGAACCAGCCGCGGCTGCAGCGACCCCCAACCACCCAGAACAGTGCGTCGGTGAATGGGGGGTCCGGTCGGTCCCGGTTCCCGGGGGGCCACGTCTCCATCCACGGAGGACGTCTCGCTTCCCCAACGTCCTCACCAGAAAAATCACTTGTTTGACAATTTTCACCTGTTTCAAGTACATTTTCACTTGAAATAAGTAGAAAAATCTGCCAATGGGACAATATTTATCTTCTCATTACAAGCAATAAAATCTTGTTCCACATGCAGATTTTTCCACTTATTTTAAGTGAAAATCTACCTGAAACAGGTGAAAATTGTTGTTTTTTCCAGTGATGAGTCTTGTTTTAAGTGTAATGAGATTTATTTACTAAAATGAGACATTCTAACTAGAGATAAGACAAATATTCTTGTTAAGATTGTGAGTCTTGTGAAGGACAGAGGCATATTGATAAGTTCAGAAAACTGTTTTTTATTGTTGTGTTTTGATGTATTTGATGTAAGCCCAGTGGAGATTTAAAGCTTACAGAAGGCTGCATTTAACTGCTGCTATGTCATTCCGGCAGTATTTCTGCAGGTGTTTTGGTCACTGCTATTATTTGTAATATATTATATTATTTGTAATCAACACAAATTATCTGTCCCCATATGATAAAATCCACCATCCCCCCTGATTTTTCTTTCAACTCGGGTACTGGATATATATATATATATATATATATATATATATATATATATATATATATATATATATATATATATATATATATATATATATATATATATATATATATATATAATTATCTAACTATCTAACAGTTGTAGCTTTGTTTTGTCTGTAATTTGTAGTTTTGTCTGAATATAAAGTGAAGCTTCATGTTTTCTTTTTTTACTAGATAGATGAATAAAGTTCTATCTATCTATCTATCTATCTAGTACAGTGCTTCTCAATCCTGGTCCTCGAGTACCACTGTCCTGCATGTTTTAGATGTTTCCCTGCACCAACACACCTGATTCTAATTAAAGGTCCTCATTAGCTTGTCACCAAGGTCTGCACAGTTCTGTTGATGACACACGTACTTTTATCACGGTGCGCTGAAGCAGGGTAGCATGTAAAACATGCAGGACAGTGGTACTCGAGGACCAGGATTGAGAAACACTGATCTAGTAAAAACATGAAGCTTCACTTTATATTCAGACAAACTAACGTGACAGCTACAACTGTTAGATTTCATCTATTAAACCAACATTTATTTTCCTAACTGATTTATTTCAGCCTGCGGTAATGCTCCACAGAGCTGCAGGTTTCTCCCCGGGACGACGCCGCGGTTCAACCCAGCGATCACGTCTGTTCTCCGGCCGTGAGCTGCTGATGCGGCCGGACTGGCGGCTCTTTTGATCCCCGGAACATCGGATCAAATTTCTTAACAGGCGTTATTTGGATAAACTGAGCTCAGGGTGGGGATCTTAACGGTTACTTTTACGCCTGAAAAGATGTTGAAACGTAATAAAGTGGCATATTAACAGCACTACAGCTGAAGTTAAAACAGCTTCTAGCCTGCTTTTAGATCTCACCTTTCGCTGTCGTTTTGGCGCGAAATGCATTCTGGGATACACTGTAGCATACTGCTGTGTGAACGGTCTGCTGCTGCTGGAGCAGCGTACTGAATCGTTCATTTAGTAGGCAGTATACAGTACATACTTTGCAGTATGTAGCATATAGTGCGGTAGTGTCCGAATTCGGAAACAGCCATTGAGTCAATAGAAGGAGAACCCTACCCCGGAGGACAGAAGCCCCCCAGCCTCCCTTAGACCCCCCTTCTCCTCACACTGCTCTTTCTCCTCTTGCCTGCTGTGGCTTGCAGGTGTCACTGTTGAACCATTTTTAAATGGATTTTTCTTCCAAAGAATAGAGAAAAAAATATTTTATAATTGATACTGAGATTTGGTAATGGTTTATTTCAACCAGTAACTGTTTTTATATATGTATATATATATATATATATATACATATATATATATATATAGGATATATATATATATTGTTATGATTGATTATATAAAGAATAGTTTAAAATCAAACTGAATATGTAAACTGCATGTGCTGATTAACTAAATGTTTCTGTATGTGAAACTAAGGTGCATCTCTGACTTTCACTGAGAGTACCATGCTGTAACAGGCACGAGATAAGAGAGGCCCCCAGCAATAAACTAAGGGGGGCCCCAAGCCACCCCCTTTCTCAAGTGTAATAAAACTTTCTCAAGAGAGAGACCGGCAGATCTGGCGGGACGATTGACCAAGCAGGGTGCAGGGGCTCTGCTCTGCCGATCTCACTCATGAGGCCTACTTTAATTCTATCCCAGTCTTGTGTCTTTTTATTTACCTTTTCCAGCTCAATTAAAGAACCCGGGGTGATTGAATTCGATCACAACAATTTGGGGGCGTCGTCCGGGATTGAGAAACAGGAAAACAGGTAATTATGAAAAAACAGCTGGTTGCGAAAAAAGGCGAGGACACGGCCCGCGCGGCAAATTCAGGGTAAGCAGACCGTTTATCTGCATTGGATATACTCAAATCAAGACCGTGTCCAAAGTCTTAAGTAAACACCCAGCTGCTGAATTTAAGAACTTCTAAATTTAAGGAATGATAACGGCTGAATTTAATAACTGCTAAATTTAAGGAATGATAACGGCTGAATATAAGAATTGCTAAATTTAAGGAATGACAACTGCTAAATTTAATGAAGAAAGGACAAAGCTGGAATAGAAAATAAAGAGGAAATATATATAAGTTAAGAGGAATATTTGTTAAGGGTTTAAGTCCCAGGATGTTATTAGAAAGGGTTTATTAACGGTTAGAGTCCGAGGATGTCGGGGTTTGAGGCCCTTTTGAGGGACAGGGTTATTGAAGAATCCTGTTACCGTAGACATTCTAAAGTCTCGAGTGTAGCGACTCCAACCGTGACGTCGACGGGCGCACGGATTTTGCTGGGTTAGAGTCCCGGGATTGAGGCCACCCGAATTCTAAGAGCTGCCAAAGAAACTTACAGTAAAAAGTTGATGGTATGCAATTGAGGATGGAATAGGATTTTGGAAATTGTAGAGAGGTTTTAAATGCCCGAGAAACTTTAAATGTTGAGGGAATTTGGCGCCGTGAAGATACTGTAACAGCTATGTTGACATGGGCTTGAAAAACAGAAATAGATGAGATTGTGAAGTATGTAAAAATTCAGCAGTAACTGCTGGCCTTGCTATGTGAGAGGTGAGGGGCTGCGCTTGTGTGTAAAGCGTCTGCTTTCTGTGTGTGTGTGTGTGTGAGACAGAGACTGCGTGTGTGTATGTGTGTCTATGTGAGAGACAGAGACTCCTGGGATGTGTGTGTGTGTGTGTGTGAGAGAGAGGGAGAGATGTGTGTATGTGTGTGTGTGTGTGCTGTCTGTGTACTGTATGTGCATTCATAAGATTTTGTGAACAGCTGAAAGTATAATATTGTCATTTTAAGAGAAAGAAAAGTATGATTTAATTGACTTCATAGTTGGTTTTAAAATGGGAAAAAGGTAAAAGAGAGATTTTGGAAGTTGCAGGTTCAGATGCCATGGTCGTAAAAGTCCTCTGTCAGATCATGACCTGCTTTGATCGTTAGCAGATTTTATGGTGCTTGGAGATGCAGAGAAGCAGAGATGCAGACTGTTGCTCCGATGGAAGGAGGAGGGGCTGTTTGGGTCTTTCGGCAGCACAGATAACCAGTAAAGCTTTAAAAAAAGCTAGAGATTATGTTGATAATAATCTTATTTAGGGGTTGAATAGGTGACAAATTTTAGAATATATTTGGATATTATAAGATAAAATGTTAAGAAGTAAAAGGTTTAAATTCATATGAGCCTCTCTCTGTTGACTTGGTTAAAATAATATGAACAATGAGCTTCTTTAAATGATACATTCTGTGTCTATAAAGGAGACTTTTTATCTGTTAAAAATACATGAGCTTCAGCTTCTCTGTTGACATTTTTTAAGATAACATTAACAATGAGCTTCTTTAAATGATGCATTCTGTGTCTAATAAAGAAGACTTTTTTATTTGATAAAGCATATATGAACTTCGAGAGAGGACTTTTTGGGAGTTTGTTTGTTTAGGTCAAGAACGTTTGTCTGTGTACTGGAGCGCTCCCCCTCAGCGAAATATGGTGAATTGGTTAGGGGCGGCTCACGTTCTTTAAGTTTCAAGTGAGGGCATAATAATACATAATAAAACGTCTTAATTGATATAAAGTGTTGATGAATACAGATTTTGGAATCTGTGATAGTGGGATGATGTAATTCTGTCTGTAATTTGTATAGTTGAGGTTACTCTCATTTTTTGGGAAGTGGAAGTGCTTTTGCAATTTTTATTTTATTTAGGAAAAGGACCAGATCGAAATGATAATTACAGATATGGGTTAGATGTTTTACAATTTTATTTAGGACTTTTCTACAGTTATTAATATTAGGACAGTCAGTGGATAATTTACTTTTACATTTTTGAACAGGGTTTGTCACTTTCTGTTTACTGTAACTGTTGTTGAGAGAGGAAAAATATATAAAGATTATTTTCTTTTGACAAGCATTTGTTAGTCCTCCATTAGTGAACCAAGGACTTTTAAATAAATTCGGATTAATATGAACGAGAAAGAAGCCTAAGGACGCGAAAAAAGTTTACTAGGGAATTTAAAGGAGTGAAAACTGAAAAGCCACTAGGATAAGACAAGAGGGTCGAAAAGATAACGAAGGAATGTGGGGTACGGACCGACCAGTCTTCACTAAACCATGTCGTAAACATGTCGGGTGAAACAGAAACAAAAAAAAAAGAGGAGAAACTTTCAGCGCCAGGCGCAGGGTCAGTGGGGTGAGGTCAAGCCAAGAGGTACTGGTAGTAAAATCCGGCATTAAACACACACAAATTTTATGAACCACCTTGAGCACCCAACCTCCACTACCACATACCATAGAGGGATGGGTGGACAAGGAGGGGCCCGGGGGATTTGGCGAGGGGGTTGCCATAGAGACCCAGGAAAAGACACGCCCCACAAAGAGACAACAGGGGACTGGCTGCTTTGGAGAAAAAACAGACTTTACCATTTACATGCCCCCTCAGGATGAGGGTGGGGCGCAAACCCTGAGACATTTTTTCCTCGTGTCACACAAGCTCCCTGTGACCTGATGGGGACAGACCAACTGATCACTTGGGGGTGATGATTCAGTGTGGTCCCGATGGTTTGACGCTGACCTTTCTGGACGGGGGACACGGAGTCAATCAACCATCTGAGTGGACATTGCATGTTATCTCCTCAGCCAGGTCTGGCTGCAGCAGTACAGTATGTTGGACTTTGTTTGAACCAGAAACATCGGTTACCCCTGGCCCGATATACGGTCTATCAACAGTGGCGCCCCTGAGTCGCACCTGGTGTCCTTACGCTTGTTCCCCCAATCCTTTACATATCACATTATTTTACGATACACCTAATGGTAACATGATGCCTTGCACTCACATTATGACACGACTAAGGTGGTATGAAATTATCAAAAGGCTTGCCCTCATGTATCATTGGTTTTTGCGTCTGGCACATCAGGCTAAGGATTTAATGCCTCCAAAGCAAAATTATTATCACCACCCAATAGTTGTACGACATGGTGAAACAACTAGGCGTTACGATTTAGAGTTTTTTCTGTAACAGGATCATCAACAAGTGATCCTGTTTCAAAAGGGGGAGTAAGGTTGGTAATTATGTGACGTGTAAACACGACCCTACATGTATACAGCATGTAGCAGTTAAAAGAAATTAATCAAAAAGAAATTAAGAAAATGAAGCATCAAATATTTCGTACACACACGAAGGATATCACAGGGGGAAAACCACACAAGTGCATGCAAAGAATCGTTCATGACGATAAAGTCAGGGAAGACATAGTGAAAACACCATTTGACAAAGCGATTAATTTGTTTGTAGACGGATACGGTTTTAGATACTGGAACGAAGGGTTACAATTAGCATATGCGATAGTAAACGAGGAAGACGAAACATGGGTAACAGTAGATGCTAGAAGGAAAGTAGGAATTAGAATCTGAATCAGAATCAGATTTATTAGTCAAGTTTGAACATTGCCCAAGGAATTTGACTCCGGTTATTTCGCTTTCCACTCGGATTTGAAAGTAGGAACAGTAAATAACAAATGTACGGTAGATAAAAGTGTGGCACGTATTAAAATATATACGATTAAAAAAAAAGTGAAAGGTATAAAAGTATAGAGGTAGACATGGTAAAGACAGCTCTTAATAAGAAATATAAATAGTAAGTGGCCTTGAGATGGGAAACGGAGATTGGAATGAGTAGAATGAAACCTGAGACAACCTGATATATTGTACAAGCATTATGGGAGTAGTTTTATTCTTTAAGGTAAAGAATACCAGAATGGGCAAACAGATGGCGATTAGGTGAATTAAATTCAGTCCAGGAGATGGCACGAGTAATTTTTCTTTTTTGTAAAAGGTCAATTTTTTTTAGATAGCTGGGATAAGTATTACAGTAAATAATAGTACAGGAATTTAGATGTTGTCTAAACAAAGGTTAATAAAGAATAAGAAGAGCAGAGTGTGGAAGCAGGCGTCTCGGTTTGAAAAGCAGACCGGCATTTTTTAGATTCTTAGATATTTAATTTTGCAAAAGTGATCTATATGACGATTAGAGTTTAGACAGTCATCAATGAGGACTCCAAGGAACTTTGTAGAGTTTACTTTCTTGATTTCTTTATCTTTTATTTTGATCTGAAAGGCCAGATTTTCCATATTCTTTTGTTCTTTATTGAAACTGAATGATATATAATTTGTTTATCAATATTAAGAGAGGTTTTGTTCATTTTTGATCCAAATATCCACCTTAGAAAGCACATTGTTAAGGAGCTTTTGAATTTCATGGATGTTGTTATGTGATACAAGAAAGGTTGTTTTATTGAGCATTCCAGGAAAACATGTCAGTGTTTAGCCCCGGAGGCAGATCATTTTCAACTTTATTCTGTACGAAGATATGTCTTTATGTAACATTCAATAGTGAACTACGGAGGAGCTTAATAAGAAGGAATATGTTTTTCAGTTATTGTAATAATTCATTTGATCATCAACCAGTATTTTGGGGCAAATATGCCGTAGTTTCATGTGAGTGAATGATTTTTACTTTTTGTTACGTAGAAATGTCACGTTTCTATAAAGGAAATGTTAATCGTGTGGACAATCCTGAGTATCCCCTCAACGCGTAAAGGATTTAACAGAGTAATTTGCATGTCTGGATTGTTGACGTGGGTGTACATACAGTGCCCAAAGGGAAAGAAATCAGTAATGTTCATAAATAAGCAATTATTGCTCCACACCTATCTGTAGGAAATTGTAGGATAATGTATTGAATCATCTGGAGTTGAGTATTGTGGAGTGGGTGACATCAGGAAGGCGTTTGGGAAACGCTGGATGGGACATGCGAATATGAAGACTAAATTGGCAAAAATCTGTGCACAGACCAAAATGACATGGGTGGACGCGAGCCACGGACTGACCTGTACGAACCACAGACTGGACAATTTTTTCTAGGGCCGCAGAATGCGCCCTACTTGAAGGAGACTGACGAATAACGATTTGGTCAGAAAGCTCACTTCTCCGAACTGCAAAGTTTGGTATCTGCTTACTCCAAACAGGTCGGAGACGGACGGACAGACACGGACCTCACAGACAGAATGGGTTTCCCTGTGAGTCATCAAGAGACAGTGGTCGGAGCCAAGGTGGACAGGACCCAGAACGGACCTCCCACGTCATCCGACTCCACAGGAAAGGTGACACGTGGTGTCAACGATCGCAGTGGGCAACACCGGACCCCCCCATGAAGATTAGGACCCCAGATCCGCTGGATCTGGTGCAGGAGCGGACATCAGACCTTAGCTCTCAAGAGAGGGGCAGAATAATCCCCTGAGCAGGGTCCACCGGGTGATCAGAGTAGTCTACCTCTGACTCCTGAAGAGGAACAATAAAGAAGAAAGAAGATACATAGGGTGATCTCTGATTAGAGATCAAAAGGGGGATTGTTATGATTGATTATATAAAGAATAGTTTAAAATCAAACTGAATATGTAAACTGCATGTGCTGATTAACTAAATGTTTCTGTATGTGAAACTAAGGTGCATCTCTGACTTTCACTGAGAGTACCATGCTGTAACAGGCACGAGATAAGAGAGGCCCCCAGCAATAAACTAAGGGGGGCCCCAAGCCACCCCCTTTCTCAAGTGTAATAAAACTTTCTCAAGAGAGAGACCGGCAGATCTGGCGGGACGATTGACCAAGCAGGGTGCAGGGGCTCTGCTCTGCCGATCTCACTCATGAGGCCTACTTTAATTCTATCCCAGTCTTGTGTCTTTTTATTTACCTTTTCCAGCTCAATTAAAGAACCCGGGGTGATTGAATTCGATCACAACAATATATATATATATATCTGTTGGAGCCTATCCCAGCTATTTTCAGGCGAGAGGCAGGGGTTACACCCTGGACAGGTCAACAGTCCATCACAGGGCCACATATACAGACAAACAACCAGACACACTCACACTCACACCTACGGGCAATTTAGAATCATCAATTAACCTAACATGCATGTTTTTGGACTGTGGGAGAAAACCGGAGTACTCGGAGGAAACCCACGCAAGCTCGGGGAGAACATGCAAACTCCACACAGAAAGACCCTGCCAGGCCTGGGATATATTTATATATATATATATATATATATGTAGCCAAGTGAACAGGGGTTACTGTGGTTTTTGTGTCAGCTGAGCCCTAATAAAATGCGTACTGTCACTTTAAGGCCAGCCAGGTTGAGAATCCTGTGAGAACCAGGAACTCACGCGAGACCTGAATGCCTGCGAGACGTAAATGCCCGCGAACCGTCAAAGCCCGCGAATCGTCGTCTTTCTAACGCAAACAATGGCAGAGGTGTATTTCTTGTCTGTGAGAGTGTGTGATGGGTTTGAGCCGTGAAAACCTGTTATCACAGAGGAAATACGTGACAGAGTGAAAGAGTTGGAGTGGACCGGTAATTGAGCTGTCTGACGAGTGTGTGTGACTGAGAACGTCTTGTTTACTTCTCGTCGGTCGGGGTTTCATGTATTGTGTCCACGGTGTCGGGAGCCGCCATAGACGACCACGGGTCAGCGTAAGTGGCACAAAATGGCCTGAAATATTAGTTAGTTTTTAATTTCAGTGTTAAAGGCTGTTTATAAAGCTATATGTTGTGTTACCCATGTAGAGGGGAGACAGAGCCGTGAGAGCTGCATCCAGATGCAGGATGAGGCTCTGAAACTACAAGTTAGAGTAAGTGAGGACATTTTGGGTTTTGAATGTACAAGTTCATTAAAGGTCATTTAAAAGTATATTTTGCACTGAGATATTTAAGAATGTACATTAAAGTTAATTCATGGTGTTGATTAAATTATTTCATGAAGTTTACAGAGCTAAAACTTTATATGTATTGTAAAATGTGTCTGATAAGATGAGGAGAGTGGCTTAAAAATGTATTCATGTTAATTAATTTATTTTATTTCCTGTTTACCTAGGAATAGGCCACTACTGTTGTTTGTTAGTGTTTGGTTTTGATTTGTTTTTATTTTGTTTCATTGGTTTTGCTTATTTGAGACTGAGATATTCAGAGAGACAAGAAAGAACTTATTTTCATTTTTTATTTTGACTGTTACAAAGAACATTTCTCTCAAAATTAGAAAATTAATACTGTGCTCGTTTGAGGGCAGTCGGGGTAATAAAGATCCTACTAAAAAATATTTTTGTGTCCGGTCTCCTCCCTCATTGACCTGGCCACACTAATTGGTGTCAGAAGTGGGATACCCTGTTTAATTTTGAGATTTTAGTCAGATAGAGAAACTACATAGAGCAAACAAACAACAGTAGTGGTGAAGACTGGACCAGCGCGTGGTGTTCCTGAAGTTGCTGTGCGGGCTGGTGATCCAGGACGAGAAGAGCGTCTGCATCGCTGACGTGGATCGCTGGAGGAGCTGATCGCCTGGTGTCCCGTCTCAGAGACTTGGACTGAGAGACATTAAACTTGAACTGTTATTTTCCTGCAATATAGACACAATAAGACTTTTAAAAATGTCAAAAGAAGACAGGGGAGCGGCTGCTCCTGGAGCGTCCAGTGACGAGGAGGTGGACAGCGCCACTGCTTCTGTGCAGGGTGATGAAGGTAACCCTTTGGTACAGCAGCTGCAGTCACAAGTCCTGGAATTGAGTAAGAAACATAGTGAAGTTTTGTCCAGTATTGCCAATTTGGGTGATCTTCAAACAAGATCTGTTGTTTATATTCCAAGAGAAAAACACATTGTACCATTTAGTGGTGAACCAGGTAAAGATATTTACACTGTTGATGAGTTCATAGAGGAAGTAGAGAGGGCGATGAGAGCAAGGGGTTTCCGCAATCAGGATCAAGCAGATTTTGTCCTTTCACTGTTAAGAGGTGCAGCCTTAGAAGAAGTCAAGTTGTGTATGGGGGGACAGGTGTGGGAACCCAGTGACCTATTCACTTGCCTTAGGGGAGCCTTCAGGGAAAAGCGCAGCACCCCACAACTGTTGCATGCGTTCTATGCCCGTAGACAGTTAGAGGGAGAGGACCTAAGAGATTACTCCCATGCACTCTCACAGCTGCTTAACTCCGCCCTTCAACAGTCCTCTGATGCAGTAGCTGACGCGCAGTTAGCACTTAGAGACCAGTTCATTGAAGGTGTGCGTGACTCCGCCCTCCGACGCGAACTCCGAAGGCTCGTTAGAGGGAAACCGCGGTCTAGTTTGTTTGAGGTCCGTGAAGAAGCAATTTTGTGGGCTCTGGAAGACCGTCCTCAGAGCTCAAATGTAGCGAGAAGCAGAAATTTAGTCGGTGCTAGTCCCAGTGAGATGACACAACAGACCACTGACTCACCAACTGACTTGAGACTGACCTTGCAGGAAGTAGTGAAGATAATCGCACAGCAGGGTAAAGCTATTGGTGAGCTAACCAATGCAGTTCGTGAGCTCACTACCCAGAATCGCAGTACAGGTGTTGTTAATAAGGGTAATAGACCCAAAGTGCAGCCTAAGTACACAAGCGATGGTCAGCCAATCTGTTTACGCTGTGAAGGGGTGGGGCATATTGCTAGACATTGCACTACACCGCATAGACAAGAGAGCAAGCCCAGTGTTACCTCTTCTCCTGCAACACAGGGAAACGAGATCCCTCCATTGCTATGAGCCGGGCAATGCGAGGCAAGTCAGAAGGCTCAGCAGACACTTTAACCAAAGAGCGTTTTTTTAAAAATGCTGTAGGCGAGTGTCCCGAGGTAGACATTCAGATAGATGGTGTCCCGCTGAGATGCCTTTTAGACACAGGAAGTAATGTTAGCACTTTGACAGAAGGTTTCTTCAGAGACCACCTCCATGGAGAAGAAAATGACATGCACTGCACTGCTAAATGGCTCAAGTTAACAGCTGCAAACAAGTTACCGATGCCATACTTAGGTTATGTTGAGCTTGACATACAGGTAGCTGGACTTACCATCCCAGAGTGTGGTTTTCTCATAATTAAAGACGAAGGAACAAACGAACCAGACTCCTCTCTACCTGGCATCATTGGAATGAACATTGCTAAACGGTGCAGGCAATTAATGCTTTCAGAGTTCGACACAACTCTACAGGGTGAGCTGGATTCTGTTTGGAGAGAAGCCTTCAACCGGGTGCAAGAGGCAGAGCTCATTGAGAAGGTGTCCGTGGCTCGTGTAGCTGGCAAAAACAAAGTACATGTACCTGCTTCATCCGTCTCCACCGTTCACGTGCGAGGCCGTAAAAACCAGACAGAGGGTGGGGGCGTCACGCTGTTTGAACCGGGGAACTTTCCACTGCCTGGTGGGTTGATAGTTGTTCCTACAGTGATAACATCCAACAATCACATTTTTACTGTTCAAGTAATCAACTTTTCACCAGAAGATGTCTGGCTCTCCCCGAAGAGTAGGCTTGGTATTCTTAGCCAGGGTCAGTGTGTTGAGGGTGACCCTTACGAAGTAAAGTTTCAGCGTATCTCTGCTAACCATGAGGAAGTGGTAGTTAACCGGAAAGAAGAGCAGGGATCTGACAGTGACGCACAGACTTTACTTGACCGCTTGCACTTGGGAGGTACACCAGAGCAACAGAAAGAGCTCGTGGCAGTTTTGATGAAGTACGTGGATGTGTTCGCAGCTAATGATGAAGATCTGGGATCCGCTGATCGGGTGAAACATGAAATCCCGCTACTGGATGAAACACCAGTCTCCCAACCGTACCGCCGTATACCACCTAATCAGTACAAAGAGGTTAAAGAGCACATTTCTGACCTGTTGAGAAAGGGAGTGATTCAGGAGAGTTCAAGCTCGTATGCTTCACCAATCGTTCTTGTGCGCAAGCCTGATGGAAGTTTGAGGCTATGCGTAGATTACCGGAGGCTGAATTCAAAAACAAGGCGTGATGCATTTCCACTTCCGCGCATCGACGAGAGTCTGGATGCCCTGAGTGGTGCGGCTTTCTTCTCAACCATCGATCTCGCAAGCGGATACCACCAGGTTGTGATGAATGAGAAGGATAGAGACAAAACAGCGTTCACAACACCTTTTGGGCTATACGAGTACCTAAGAATGCCCTTCGGGCTAACTAACGCCCCTGCAACGTTTCAGCGTTTGATGCAGGCCACGATGAGTGATTTAGCCTTCCAGATTGTGTTGGTTTATTTAGATGACTTGCTTGTGTTTTCTCCAACCTTCCAGGACCACTTGGAGAGACTTGAGACCGTTCTGAAGAGATTGAAAGAGACAGGTCTGAAAGTTAAAGTGGAAAAGTGTCATTTTCTCCAACCTGAGGTTAGGTTCCTTGGTCACCAGGTCTCAGCCCAGGGCATAGACACAGATCCAGAAAAGATAAGTGCAGTGAAGTCATGGCCCATCCCTAGCACTGTAAAAGATCTTAGGTCGTTTTTGGGGTTTTGCAGTTACTATAGGAGGTTCATAGAGGGGTTTTCACAGATTGCAGGGCCTCTTCATGATGTTGTAACTGCATGTGTCAAGGAAAGCAGCCAGGTCAGGGCTAATCAGCTGTTCAGGTCGTCATGGAGACCAGAGTGTCTAAGAGCTTTTGAGCATTTGAAAGAAAAGCTAACCAGTGCTCCCACACTAGGCTATGCAGATTTCACTCTTCCTTTTATACTAGAGACAGATGCCAGCAGCCTGGGTTTAGGGGCGGTTCTACATCAGGAACAAAGGGGAAGGAAGACAATTATAGCATATGCCAGTAGGAGGCTCAGAGGGGCAGAAAAGAATGATCAGAACTATAGCAGCATGAAGCTTGAGCTCCTAGCCTTAAAGTGGGCAGTCACCGAAAAATTTAGGAGTTATCTTTTGGGGTCAAAGTTCACCATCATCACCGATAACAACCCCCTGTGCCACCTCTCCACAGCCAGTTTAGGAGCCATTCAGCAGCGGTGGGTTTCTCAGTTGGCCGTGTTTGATTTTGATGTAAAGTATCGCCCCGGCAGGTGTAATACTGCTGCTGATGCCCTTTCTCGGCGACCATCAAATGGTGAGCCAGAACCCGATAGTGAGGATGCAGAATATGATGGGTGTGTAGCCATATGTAACACTCTCAAGACAGGTACAGCCCTAGACTTAGATCTAGTGACAGTAGGGGTTGAGTGTTGTAAACTCAGACAGTTAAGTGCAGCTGAGGTCAGCGAGACAGGAGCTAACAGTGTGGCGCAGGACAACACTCCCACACTCCCTGGATATTCCAAAGCAGAGCTCCAGAGCTTCCAAGAGTCTGATCCAGCGCTCAGAGTTTTGAGAGGGTTTTGGGATAAACAAAGGAAACCAACTTACCGGGAAAAGAAGACTCTAACAAAGCCAGTCTGCTCTTTGTTAAAACAGTGGTCGCGTCTACAGGAGAAAGATGGACTTCTGTACAGAGTAATTGAAGATGCTCACATTGGAACCTGCCATCAGCTCCTGCTGCCGGACTGTCTGAAGGAGCAGGTTTTCAAAAGCGTTCACGAGCAAATGGGACATCAAGGAATCGAAAGGACGTTGGGCCTGTTGAGACAAAGATGTTTTTGGGTGGGTATGTATGGGGATGTTGAGCAGTGGGTGAAGAAATGTCAGAGGTGTGTGTTAACAAAAATGCCACAGCCAAAGATTCAAGCACCTCAGACTCCATTCTTGGCCACCCGCCCACTTGAGGTGGTTGCTATGGATTACACAACACTGGAACGTGCCACAGATGGTCGTGAAAATGTACTTGTAATGACAGACGTGTTTACTAAGTTCAGTCAGGCCTTTGCCACACGTGATCAGAAGGCAGAAACTACTGCTAAAGTCATCCTGAAAGAGTGGTTTCTAAAATATGGAGTACCAGAGCGCCTGCACTCTGATCAGGGCAGGAATTTTGAAAGTGCAGTGATTGCAGAGTTATGTAGATTGTATGGGGTGAAGAAAACCAGAACAACGCCACATCACCCACAAGGGAACCCCCAGTGTGAAAGGTTCAATCGCACTCTGCATGATCTTTTGCGTACACTCCCCCCTGAGAAGAAGCGGCGTTGGCCTGAACACCTGTCAGAGCTTGTGTATGCGTATAATGTCACACCACACTCGACCACGGGGTATTCACCCTATTATTTGCTGTTTGGAGTTCACCCTCATCTTCCCATTGATGCACTGCTGGGCCATGAACAGGAGAACAGTGATAAACCAGACTGGTTGGCTGTACACCAGGAGCGTCTTCAAGATGCACATGCCAGAGCAAGAGAATGTGCTGAACGAAAGGCTGAAGAGAGACTAGCTCAGCAGCAAGAGCGTGTGTACTGTCCAGACGTTGAGGTGGGACAGCTGGTTTACCTCCGCCATCGTCCACCAGGAAGGAACAAGATCCAAGACGTTTGGTCAGCCACGGCGTACAAAGTTATTGAGATCCAAGGGACCACGTACACGGTGGAGCCCCTCGAGGGTGGGCCGGTAAAGAGGGTGCATAGGTCCAACCTGCGGCCATGTGTGGGTCCTGTGCCAGCGCCGAGGCGACGTCGCCAGTCAGCCACGCCGGTGGATGAACCTGCCCCAAGTCACGAGTTGGAGATGGAGTTCATCGAGCCTGAGTTCATTTTGGAGGAGAGAGTGACATATCCTGCAGCTGAGCCGGTTGCAACCCAGGAGATTGAGGATGTGGATCCAGTGGTTGAGACCGAATACCAGAAAGAGACTGAGAGAATAGAAGAGAGTGAGGATGGATGTGAAGAGGAGATGAGTGACGTACCTGAGGAGAGCTTAGAAACGGAAACATTGCCCTGTTCTCATCCTCTATCAGGATCTCCCTCTGCACCTGCAGAGAAGCCAGAGGAAAGGCCTGTGCCTGCTCCCAGGAGGAAAAAAGAGGGGTCGGTCAGTGGTGACACACCCATTTCCCCTCCACGAAGGAGCCAGAGAACAACAGCTGGAAAGAACAGAAACCCTTTTAACTTACCCAAGTCTGCATGCAACGCAGTGTCCTTTAGTCCAGATCTGCTATCTCAGGTGTTAGCTGGCATGGTCTTTTATTCATCACAACTTAAAGGGGCTATAGATACAGAAGTCACCGAGGACGTTGACTTGTAGCAGGGGAGAATGTAGCCAAGTGAACAGGGGTTACTGTGGTTTTTGTGTCAGCTGAGCCCTAATAAAATGCGTACTGTCACTTTAAGGCCAGCCAGGTTGAGAATCCTGTGAGAACCAGGAACTCACGCGAGACCTGAATGCCTGCGAGACGTAAATGCCCGCGAACCGTCAAAGCCCGCGAATCGTCGTCTTTCTAACGCAAACAATGGCAGAGGTGTATTTCTTGTCTGTGAGAGTGTGTGATGGGTTTGAGCCGTGAAAACCTGTTATCACAGAGGAAATACGTGACAGAGTGAAAGAGTTGGAGTGGACCGGTAATTGAGCTGTCTGACGAGTGTGTGTGACTGAGAACGTCTTGTTTACTTCTCGTCGGTCGGGGTTTCATGTATTGTGTCCACGGTGTCGGGAGCCGCCATAGACGACCACGGGTCAGCGTAAGTGGCACAAAATGGCCTGAAATATTAGTTAGTTTTTAATTTCAGTGTTAAAGGCTGTTTATAAAGCTATATGTTGTGTTACCCATGTAGAGGGGAGACAGAGCCGTGAGAGCTGCATCCAGATGCAGGATGAGGCTCTGAAACTACAAGTTAGAGTAAGTGAGGACATTTTGGGTTTTGAATGTACAAGTTCATTAAAGGTCATTTAAAAGTATATTTTGCACTGAGATATTTAAGAATGTACATTAAAGTTAATTCATGGTGTTGATTAAATTATTTCATGAAGTTTACAGAGCTAAAACTTTATATGTATTGTAAAATGTGTCTGATAAGATGAGGAGAGTGGCTTAAAAATGTATTCATGTTAATTAATTTATTTTATTTCCTGTTTACCTAGGAATAGGCCACTACTGTTGTTTGTTAGTGTTTGGTTTTGATTTGTTTTTATTTTGTTTCATTGGTTTTGCTTATTTGAGACTGAGATATTCAGAGAGACAAGAAAGAACTTATTTTCATTTTTTATTTTGACTGTTACAAAGAACATTTCTCTCAAAATTAGAAAATTAATACTGTGCTCGTTTGAGGGCAGTCGGGGTAATAAAGATCCTACTAAAAAATATTTTTGTGTCCGGTCTCCTCCCTCATTGACCTGGCCACATATATATATATATATAGAGAGAGAGAGAGAGAGAGAGAGAGAGAGAGAGAGAGAGAGAGAGATTTTGACAACATATCATGATGAATATTACATTGAATGGTCATCTCTATGGAGGGATCCACTTCTATGTTCATAGAGGGCTCATACATGTTTCATTATTAGCATTTTGAGCAGTATTGTTGTTAAGGAATATCAATTTAAAATTTTAATCAAGCAGTGCAGGGCAGTTACACACACTTTCTCTGTCTTTCTCTCTCTCACCCCCCCATCCACACACACACACACACACACACACACACACACACACACACACACGCACACACACACACACACAAACACACACCACTTAAAAAAGATAATTTGCAGTATGTTTATTATTATTATCTGATGTATGTTCAATATAAGACAAAGAGTACTTATTTCTTCATCTTTTGTCTCTTCCATCTGTTTAAAAACATATTTGTTCATTAATCAGTAATACACATCAGTTCTTCGTCAACACCGTCAGATGTATGTTTTTGTTCATTTTTGAAAAAAATGTTTATTCTTTCTTCAGTCTGTTGTTTATGTAAAAAAGATCTACATCCTCATATGTCTTATTTATCTAAACAAATTATTTTTTCATTTTAAAATTAAAAACAAAGATTGAAAATGCTGACAGTGTATTGTATTTTATAACATATCAGAGTAACTAAACACTATACCGACATACTTCAGGACTTTAGATTCTTGTTGGACTGGAAGAATTTAAATTGTATACTTTTGAGTGTGTCTGACGGAGTTGACACAAATCAAGTTCTAAAGTAAAGCATGTTTATTTTTTATTTCTTATTTTGCAGGCAGTGTATATATTGTATTTTACAACATATCAGATTATTGTATGTATGTATTATGCTTGAGTAAATTTTCTCTAACTGGACCTCTTAAAGTTTTAGTTGAATACCGCTGATTTAGAGTCATCACCAGAAAAATAACACCAGAAAAATAACTTATTTGACAATTTTCACCCGTTTCAAGTAAATTTTCACTTGAAATAAGTAGAAAAATCTGCCAGTGGGACAAGATTTATCTTCTCATTACTAGCAAAAAAATCTTGTTCCACTGGCAGATTTTTCTACTTAATTTAAGTGAAAATCTACTTGAAACAGGTGAAAATTGTTGTTTTTTCCACTGATGAGTCTTGTTTTAAATGTAATGAGATTTTTTTTTACTAAAATGAGACATTTTAACTAGAAATAAGACAAATATTCTTGTTAAGATTTTGAGTTTTTGCAGTGATCCATTTTACTTATCCTGTGAAGGACAGAGTCACATTGATAAGTTCAGAAAACTGTTCTTTATTTTTGTGTTTTGATGTATTTGATGTAAGCCCAGTGGATATTTAAAGCTTACAGAAGGCTGCATTTAACTGCTGCTATGTCATTCCTGCAGTATTTCTGCAGGTGTTTTGGTCAGTGCTATTATTTGTAATATATTATATTTTTTGTAATCAGCACAAATTATCTGTCCCCATATGATAAAATCCACCATCCCCCCCTGATTTTTTTTTACAACTCGAGTACTGGGTATAACCAGGCCCCCGGTCTCGCACTCAGCAGTTTTATATGTTTTATATGAGTTAAAAAAAGGTCACCAATGTAAACAAGTGTAATGCTTTCTTGGAATAATGCCTTTTAGTTTGACTTTGTATCAGCGAATCTGTACTGTCATGAAACTGTACCTGATCCTATGCAATTCTTCTAATAAATTCTTCAATCAATCAATCAATCAATCAGGCACGCCGATTTTTCCCAGTGGCCAGCCGCGGTACTGCAACAAAAAATCCAATGGGGCCCAGAAAGCTTTTTTCCCATAGACCGCAATAGTAAAAGAGAAGCCTCTAAAACTGTTCACAGGACACCTCCAGCTGTAATCACCGGCAATTACTAATCTTTGTATTCTATATTTTTAAGTCATGGACTTTATATCCGTCAAAAATGTTTTATAACGGCCATTTTCGATGTTCCATCCAGTTAATATTATAGATCCATGTATGCGCCAGGCGAGCAAGGCTGAATTCCAATCTCCACCCTAAACCCTCAAGCCCTGAACCCTCACATACTTTAGCGACGTCAGCTGTACGTGATTAAGTGTGAGTGGGTGTGAGGGCTCCAAATGGTAGAAATAAGAATGGGACAGCGCTTAGCAGAAACCGGAAACACGTCAGATCAAAATGTTGTTTTTTTGTTTTTTATTAATAAACTTTATTCAACATTTCAATTTACAAAATTCCTAGTCAGATCAAAATATTACGTACCGGTATTATAAGTTGGGAATGATCATCCTACGGATGTTTGAAAACAAAGTGGTAGCCTATATAAATGAGCATAAAATTCAACAAAGAACACAATTTAAATATGCACACAGTACAATATGTATTTCCTTGTTAATGTAGTGTCTTTCTTTCAATCTACCCATACCACCGCATCCAGTATGCCAGGCTCAATCGCCGAGTAATTTCATTTTTGTAAGAGCGTGTAAACTGATGGTATCCTGAGTTAAATATTCCAGCTGTGTTATGACCAACTAATATTAATTTCCATTTTGAGCATGATGTCATTTCATTTTCGTAAGAGACCGTATATATTGATGGTAACCTGAGCTAAATATTTCAGTTATATTATCACTATTTACTGCAACGTTTTTGTTCAACTTGCTGAAATTGTTTAAATTTTGTGGTCATAAATAAATGAATAACCAAATTACTGCCTGACTTGTTTGTGTTGGATCTAAAACTATCTTGCTAGTATTTACATGTATGCATTTCTGGTAACATAGGGAATCTTAATTCAAACACTGTACTCAGATTAAAGAAAAGCAAGTCTTGTTTATTCAACACCAGGTCAACTGAGGATTTGTCTAATATAAAATGAAAACAAAAGAAATTGAACCTCAAATTATGAATGAAAAAATGATTAAGAAAACAACATTTTGTCCACCATCTTCCCAAAAATGTCAATTAACTTAGATAACTGGTCCTCCCTCTTCTTTTCCCTCTCCTCCTCCTTTTCATCCAGCTCCCTCAGCCTCTTTTCTTGTCTTTAGTCTTGGAGAAAGTCCAAAACTTAATTTGTCCTTTTTTTTGGTTTTCTTCCTTCCGCTTGTTGGTCGCTCCCTGTTTGTAAAGGAAATAATAGGGCCGTTGAAAAATCATCACGGCACAACAGTTTCTCGTTGCTCGTGATAGTGCATCTGCTAGCACTAGGTGCTTGCCTGGTGTGTATGTCAGTCAGTCAGTCATCTTCTTCCGCTTATCCGTTCCCAGCTCGCGGGGGCAGCAGCCTCAGAAGGGATGCCCAGACTTCCTTCACCCCAGACACTTCCTCCAGCTCTTCCAAGGGGAGTCCGAGGCGTTCCAAGGCCAGCCGAGAGACATAGTCTCTCCAGCGTGTCCTGGGTCTTCCCCGGGATCTCCTCCCGGTGGGACATGCCTGGAACACCTCCCTAGGGAGGCGTCCAGGAGGCATCCGGTACAGATGCCCAAGCCACCTCAGCTGACTCTTCTCAATGTGAAGGAGCAGCGGCTCGACTCCGAGCTCCTCCCGGGTGACTGAACTCCTCACCATATCTCTAAGGGAGCGTCCAGCCACCCTGCGGAGGAAACTCATCTCGGCCCCTTGTATCCGCGATCTTGTCCTTTCAGTCACTAACCAAAGTTCATGACCATAGGTGAGGGTAGGTGCGTAGATTGACCGGTAAATCGAGAGCTTCGCCTTTCGACTCAGCTCCTTCTTCACCACGACGGTCCAGTACATCGACCGCATAACTGCGGACGCTGCACCGATCCGTCTGTCAATCTCACGCTCCATCGTTCCCTCACTCGTGAACAAGATCCCAAGATTATACCAAATGGCATCTTGAGGAATCTATATCTTCCATATGTTGTGTTGAAAGTGCAGTACCTTGAACTTTGATCATCCAACTTTATTTGCCAGAATCCCTGCGCTGCATCTAGCTTTGAGAAGTATTTGGCTCCTGCCATTTCACTTGCAATCTCCTCACGCTTCGGTATCTGGTAGTGCTCACGTTTTATGTTTTGGTTTAAATCTCCAGGGTCCATGCATATTCTCAGTTCTTTGTTTTTGTTCTTTTTGTCAACACAGACCATTGAGTTTACCAGGGGGCATCCTATACAGGTGCCCAAGCCACCTCAGCTGGCTCCTCTCGATGTGGAGGAGCAGCGGCTCGACTCCGAGCTCCTCCCGGGTGACAGAGCTCCTCACCCTATCTCTAAGGGAGCGCCCAGCCACCCTGCGGAGGAAACTCATTTCGGCCGCTTGTATCCGGGATCCCGTTCTTTCGGTCATGACCCAGAGTTCATGACCATAGGTGAGGGTGGGAACGTAGATCGACCGGTAAATTGAGAGCTTTGCCTTTCGGCTCAACTCCTTCTTCACCACGACGGACCGATACAATGACCGCATTACTGCGGCCGCCGCACCGATCCGCCTGTCGATCTCGTGCTCCGTTCTCCCTTCACTCGTGAACAAGACCCCAAGATACTTAAACTCCTCCACCTGAGGCAGGAACTCTCCACCGACCTGGAGGGTGCAAGCCACCTTTTTCCGGTCGAGAACCATGGCCTCAGACTTAGAGGTGCTGATTCTCATCCCAGCTGCTTCACACTCGGCTGCAAACCGCCCCAGTGCATGCTGAAGGTCCTGGCTCGAGGGAGCCAACAAGACCACATCATCTGCAAAAAGCAGAGATGAAATCAAGTGGCTCCCGAACCGTACCCCCTCCGGCACTTGGCTGCGCCTAGAAATTCTGTCCATAAAAATAATGAACAGAACCGGTGACTAAGGGCAGCCCTGCCGGAGTCCAACACGCACCGGGAACAGGTCTGACTTACTGCCGGCAATGCGAACCAAGCTCCTGCTCCGGTCATACAGGGACCGTACAGCCCTCAGCAGAGGGCCTCCGACCCCATACTCTCGGAGCACCCCCCACAGGATGCCACGTGGGACACGGTCGAAAGCCTTCTCCAGGTCCACAAAACACATGTGGACTGGTTGGGCAAACTCCCATGCGCCCTCGAGCACCCTGCGGAGGGTGTAGAGCTGGTCCAGCGTTCCACGGCCAGGGCGAAAACCGCATTGTTCCTCTTGAATCCGAGGTTCGACTATCGGCCGAATTCTCCTCTCCAGCACCCTGGAATAGACTTTCCCCGGGAGGCTGAGGAGTGTGTTTCCCCGGTAGTTGGAACACACCCTCCGGTCCCCCTTTTTGAAGAGAGGGACCACCACCCCGGTCTGCCAGTCCAGAGGCACTGTCCCTGACTGCCACGCGATGCTGCAGAGACGCTGCTTGAAAGTCCGCCAATTGCTGTCCACATTTCCCACCAGTTGCAGTCCCTCCGATGGCTATATCTACTAGAGCTTGTTTGGTTTCTCTGACACACGGTTTGTCATGACACACAAGCTAAAATGATTTGTTTACTGCATGAGCTGTTGCAATTTCTTTCTTTTTGGCACTTTAAATGGATATTGAAAGGCCTATTTGAGTTATTTATTTCTTAGTTATTTCACAATAATTATTGTGAAATTATTATTTCACTAGTTATTTTACAGTCATATAATTTAGGCAACAGCTCAAAAAACATTTTTAATAACACTAACCAAAATCAAAATTGGATCGAATCGAATCGGATCGAATGAAATGGTGATAATCGATTCTGAATCTTAAGACTCAGAATCGAATCGATTCTCAACATTTGAATCGATACCCAGGCCATAGCTTGACACACTTTTTTATACCTTTGTGTACTGATGAAAAGAACCTGACGAAAACGTTCTTCTTGCGTGGTTTTCTTATTATCTGTAGTTGGTATTGCAGACATATAAGAAGCATATTATCAAAAGTTGGATCTTCTGACGCCGCTACAGTCTGCAACACTTTTGTTGGGGAACCAAACCTCTTGAGAAGGTCCTTACATAAAACATATGCAAGATCATTGATGTTTTCTTCTTCTATGTCATGGTCTTTTTTCTCCATTTCAGGCATCACAACACTCAGCATACGGTCAAATGTGGTTTTCATTTGTAATACATTGACTGAGAGACTCTTTTCCTCCATGTAAAGAAGTCGAGTTAGAAGTGCAGATACAAGCTGTTCACCCAATGGCATGTCTTCTAACTCCTGACTTAGAATGACTTCAGGCGAGGAGCATGTGCTGTCTTCTGACTCTGGAGCCTCATCGTCTTCAGTCAAACTCTGAATTTCATTTTTAATGTTCTGATGTTCATCATGTTGTATCCCAAATTCAGTAACATCATGAGGATCTGATTTTGCATCTACAGGAGAGACTGGAGACTCTGTGTCATCTTCAACATCTTCCTCCATGATGAATTCAGTAACGTCATGAGGATGTGATGAAGTGTCAACAATAGCAGACGCTGTCTTAACAACTTCTTTCGGTGGGTTTAACATTTCAGTCACTCCTTCAACCGCTGACGGGACATCTATGGCAGATTTTCCAGCAGAACACATTGCTTGGCACCTGATGTGGAGCTTAACCAGGTTTGCTTTAAGACATCTGGCAGCTTGAGACACCATGTGGCCAAGTCGCTTTATATTTGAAACAAAGCCGGTCACGTAAACAGCTGGGTCGGATGTTATGTCTTCAGTGTTTGTGGCTGCAGCAATGCTAGAGTTCACATTCTCTTCAATTTCCTGTTCTACCATTTCTGTCAGCTCTTGTGCAGCCTCACATTGGTCCAGTGTGACATGAAGAAGCTGGGAGAAACATTTGGGTATGGAGTCTCCCAGCTGAGGTTTGATAGTTTCCAAAGGTGCAGCAGATGCTATGCGTTGTTGCACCATCGGCCAGAAAACTCTCAGAATATCTGCTGACACAGTCTGTATTATTTCACTAACCATGTCAGCAAGAGTGGATTGTATATCCGGGTCAAATTCCTCTACTGTGATCATGGCCCACTGTGCTGGTGTGAGCCTGTCTAAATATTTCTGTATAGTAGGCATCACATTCTCCTCCGTAATTAGATAACAGTTTCCTTGTTGATGCATCTTATACTCTGTGTTTTTGAAGATCGTTGTTTGAAGATTTATTGCAATATTTCTTGCTGTATTCTCTCTCTGTCTCACAAATGAATGTAAACGTTCTTCTGACTCTGGAGCCTCATCGTCTTTAGTCAAACTCTGAATTTCCTTTTTAATGTTCTGATGTTCATCATGTTGTATGCCAAATTCAGTAACATGATGATGATCTGAATTAGCATCTACAGGAGAGACTGGAGACTCTGTCTCATCTTCAACATCTTCCTCCATGATGAATTCAGTAACATCATGAGGATGTGAGGAAGTGGCTACAGTTGGAGATGTTGGGGACTTGATCTGAATAACTTCAACATCTTCCTCCATGATGAATTCAGTAACATCATGGGGGTGTGATGAAGTGGCTACAGTTGGAGATGTTGGGGACTTGATCTGAATAACTTCAACATCTTCCTCCATGATGAATTCAGTAACATCATGAGGATGTGATGAAGTGGCTACAGTTGGAGATGTTGGGGACTTGATCTGAATAACTTCAACATCTTCCTCCATGATGAATTCAGTAACATCATGAGGATCTGATTTTGCATCTACAGGAGAGACTGGAGACTCTCTGTCATCTTCAACATCTTCCTCCATGATGAATTCAGTAACATCATGGGGATGTGATGAAGTGGCTAGAGTTGGAGATGTTGGGGACTTGATCTGAATAACTTCAACAACATCTTCCTCCATGATGAATTCAGTAACATCATGGGGATGTGATGAAGTGTCAACAATAGCAGACTCTGTCTTAACAACTTCAGAAACAACTTCTTTCGGTGGGTTTAACATTTCTGTCAAGACGTTTTCTATATCAGTCAGAGCTCCAATCACTTTCTCACTTTGACTTGTTTCATCTGATGCCTTCATCACCCACAGCAGAAGTTGCTGTAAGAACTTTGCCACTGCATCTAGTGTGATGGCATATATCATCTCAGGAGAAACGCTGTTTTCACCCAGCGTGCATTTGACTTTATACATCACAGAGTCTGACAGCGATATTCCCAGCATATTGAGGGGCAGCTCATATGTACAATCAGGTGTCCAATGATTGCAAAGTTTCTGAGTCAGTTCCCTGGAAAACATCTGGACAGGAGTGGAGGATGTGATTTTCTCAAGGCTGAGACCTTCAGTCTTGTTTGACTCTCTGATGTTTCTGAACATGTTCATGACATCCCATTTGATTGTGTCGAAGTTCAGTTGATAATATTTCTGTTTCCTTACATTGATCTTTGTTTTTTTGTGTGTTAAATAGTCTGGACTGGGATATTCAGGCACACTTCCTGGTAAAGGAAGGTAGTCATCTCGAAGCAGAATGGGGCTTGAAGTGCGTCTGATATTTAAGACGAATTCATCGCGTTTTCTTTCAAATTCATTTTCCAGATCTGAATTCATAATTCCAAATTGTTTCCTGGCAAAGTTCAGGAACTGGTGCTCCTGATCGTCCACATGTGCTTTGTGTAAAAGAAAAAACCTTTTCACCTCACCAACCACTAAGCCCATGTCGAATGTTCTCGCGGAGATTTTTTTGGTTTTGGTACAAAAGAAACTTTTAAGGCTACTCAGGTTTCTCTTGAGGGTGTTGACGATCTTAGTCGCTGTTTTCTTAGCATCATTACCAGAGCCAGGGGGAAGTACATAAACACTTTCATCACATTCATCCTCCGATGTGATGTTTTCTGCCTCTGTTGACCATTTCAAGAGGATTTCAGTCACTCCTTCAACCGCTGACGGGACATCTATGGCAGATTTTCCAGCAGAACACATTGCTTGGCACCTGATGTGGAGCTTAACCAGGTTTGCTTTAAGACATCTGGCAGCTTGAGACACCATGTGGCCAAGTCGCTTTATATTTGAAACAAAGCCGGTCACGTAAACAGCTGGGTCGGATGTTATGTCTTCAGTGTTTGTGGCTGCAGCAATGCTAGAGGTGGCTGCAGCAATGCTAGAGTTCACATTCTCTTCAATTTCCTGTTCTACCATTTCTGTCAGCTCTTGTGCAAACTCACATTGGTCCAGTGGGACATTAACAAACTGGGAGAAACATTTGGGTATGGAGTCTCCCAGCTGAGGTTTGATAGTTTCCAAAGGTGCAGCAGATGCTATGCGTTGTTGCACCATCGGCAAGAAAACTCTCAGAATATCTGCTGACACAGTCTGTATTATTTCACTAACCATGTCAGCAAGAGTGGATTGTATTTCCGGGTCAAATTCCTCTACTGTGATCATGGCCCACTGTGCTGGTGTGAGCCTGTCTAAATATTTCTGAATAGTAGGCATCACATTCTCCTCCGTAATTAGATAACAGTTTCCTTGTTGATGCATCTTGTATTCTGTGTTTATGAAGATCTTTGTTTGAAGAATTTTTGCAATATTTCTTGCTGTATTCTCTCTATCTCACAGATGAATGTAAACGTTCTATGGATCTTGTTGTTCTGTTCTGTTTGTGGTGCTACTGAACCAGCTTGCAACATACACGTCGTGTTATCATTTGCAATACGAGTCGAGTCGACAGACCTGCATGTATATATACCCTTGTATGTGACGTCAATAGAATCAAAGAATGTGCGTCATTCCAAAGTTCCAGCGTTGGCGCGCATGCGCAGTTACGTAATGTAGTACACAGACACACTTCACGCACCCTTACCAGGATTTTAGACTTCCCCGAGGAAACAAAGTTTTTACTGTTTTTCTCACTTGACCTCAGCCTAAAAAGTGTTTTACCAGTACACTTTTTACGTGATTACAACAAACGTCAAATCTGGCGATATTAAGGATACAGCAAAGCGTTCCGCTTTAGCTCTTTTTTAATTGATCTTTGAAAAACGAATAATGCACATTACATTCCAGAAAAACATTCATTACAAAAGAAAGAACATTGAATGACCAAATCAAAAGAATTACAGGACAGGAAAACTAAATAAAAACTGAAAAAAAGAAAGAATGCAAGTGATCAATCCAAAATTCGGTTGCAAAAACATCTTTTTACATATTTTTATTCAGTAAAGATATGCACTAAAAATCGGATTTATTTTTAAAAAGCGAGATGGATGATACATTAAGCCATAGTTAAATTATTGATCCCAAATTGTTTTTTTTTCCTCCAACTGTAAACCTACTGTAATGTTTTCAAATGTAAGAATCGGAATCATTTGATCATTGTAGGCAGTACTCGAGTTGTGAAAATAAATCAGGGGGGATGGTGGATTTTATCATATGGGGACAGACAATTTGTGCTGATTACAAATAATATAATATATTACAATTAATATTAAAAATGATTGCACTGACCAAAACCCCTGCAGAAATACTGCAGGAATGACATAGCAGCAGTTAAATGCAGCCTTCTGTAAGCTTTAAATATCCACTGGGCTTACATCAAATACATCAAAACACAACAATAAAAAACACTTTTCTGAATTTATCAATATGACTCTGTCCTTCACAGGATATGTAAAATGGATCACTGCAAAAACTCAAAATCTTAACAGGAATATTTGTCTTATTTCTAGTTAAAATGTCTAATTTTAGTAAAAAAAATCTCATTACACTTAAAACAAGACTCATCACTGGAAAAAACAACAATTTTCACCTGTTTCAAGTAGATTTTCACTTGAAATAAGTAGAAAAATCTACCAGTGGAACAAGATTTCTTTGCTTGTAATAAGAAGATAAATCTTGTCCCACTGGCAGATTTTTCTACTTATTTCAAGTGAAAATGTACTTGAAACAGGTGAAAATGGTCAAATAAGTTATTTTTCTGGTGATGACTCTAAATGTTGAAATAGCAGTAATAACACATTCATTGATGAAATGACATAAGGGATGGAAAGGGGTGATGGCGGTTTTACAGGGCGGATGATTTTGACGGTTTTTATTTCGGGGGGGATGCCATCCCCCCTCAACTCGAGTACTAGGTAAGAAACAACCCAAAAGGTCCAAGTTAAGCTACAAGAAATTAAAAAAAAAAAAGGTTTCAATATATGCATTACAAAAAGTAGGCTACAAATATTCAAATCTAAATTAAATCTTTCATGTAAATAAAAAAAAACATGGATAAACCATCTTGGCCAGTAATATTCGTACAAAAAAAGGCAAGTGTCTTTGGAGCATATCTGACAATCTATAATCTATACATATGTATTTTAAGACCCGTGACCCTGCAAAGGATAAAGCGGGTATAGATAATGGATGGATGTATTTTAAGATTTGCGTCCAAACCCTCCGGATGAATTAAACGGTGCACCCAACACTGCTTTTATGGATTTTTAACTTTTTACAGGACAGACCACAAGAAGTGCTTGTGAATGGTTTTAAATCGAGCAAACTGGTTTTAAACACAGGGCTTCCTCAAGGTTGTGTTTTATCTCCCATTCTCTTCTCTGCATATACCAACACCATCTCTTGTAGCAGAGAAGGAATGACACTTTTTAAATATGCAGACGACATGGCACTGGTTGCCCACATGACTGGTTCTGATGCTCTGACTCAGTACCAGCAGGCCGTCAGCGACCTGGTCCAAACATTCACTGAGAACTCACTCCAGCTGAACATTGCCAAAACAAAGGAGCTGTGCTGTGGAGGCAGAAGCAAGGCAGCAATAACGCCATCTCTTTTCCAGCCACTCAGCATCCAGGGGCAGCTGGTAGAGCAGGTCCAGTCCTTCAGATACCTGGGGACTGAGATCGACACCTGTCAGTCCTTCACACAACATACGGACGGTATTTACAAGAAGGCACAACAGCGTCTCCACCTGCTGAGGAATCTAAGGACATTCAACATCAGCAAAGACATTTTAATTCTGGTTTACCGTTCACTCATTGAATCCATTTTTACATTCAACATCTCATCCTGGTACAACTTGCTCACCATCAAACACAAAACCAGACTCTCACGAATAATAAACCAGGCCAGCAAAATATGCAGATCACAACACACCCCCCTGTCTGATCTCTACAACCGCTCTGTGATCAGGAAGGCCACTCTGATCACAGAAGACCCCTCTCATCCCCTTCACCACTCATTTCAACTACTGCCATCAGGCAGAAGGTATAGAATTCCACTGGCCCGGAAAAACATTTACAAAAAGTCATTCATCCCATCTGCCACAACCATTCTGAACAATATTAAATAGATTGTTGCACTTTTAACAGGCACTGTCATGTCTGTTTTAACTTATTTACTGTTTTTAACGTATTTATTCTTTTTATATTGTAACGTGTCCTTATGGGAATGTATGAATGTGGTTGTGAGCCCTGTCCAAGAAGAATTTCTGTCACCATTGGGACAGACAATAAAGTATTCTATTCTATTCTAAACCTGCTAATGCAGCACTGTTCCAGTAGATGGCGGTGTAGGCCAGCGATTGTACCACCTACACTCAGGAAGACCAGCTGAAACACTGACAGAAGATATTAAATAACTTTTAAAATGTTAAATATTAGAAATGAAAGTTTCTAGTTTCAAGTTTCTAAAGTATTCATATAATGACACAAAGCATCAGGGTTTGATCATTTCATTCAACCTTTTTTTTTTACAGTCCTTTCATTTTCAAACCTAATTACAGTGAGCGTCTAATCATAAATTAGTCATAAAAACAGTTTGAAAGGGTTTCTTTCCCACTCGCGGTCCTATAAAACATTCCGTGATGCAAAACCAGTGAGCTCAAGGTGATAGGCACAGACATCCAAAGGGAACAGGCGGAGAAATATCCAAAAGACCAAACAGGTCAGGCACGAAGACGCAGCCAACAAGCTCCCACAGGCTGGAAACAAACCATATCGAAACTCTGCCAATCTGACACCAGGAACAGGTATGGCAGCTGTGTAAATGAGGGAGATCACAGGTGAGGCAGATCAGTCATTAATCTCCTGCTGCAGTGAGGCCTTCACAGAAACCTCGGACAACAGAGTGTTGGAATATGACATTGTAGTTGAATTTAAAATGTTAATATTGGCTTTTGAATGGATGTTTTTATTTGACATTTGATCACGATTTTGATATTGTTTCACTGTGTTTATTTTATATTATGTTTTATCTTTGTGCTTAAAGTTTAAAGTGCTGTGGTTTCTGGACAACCCCCCCGTGATGGCACCCATAGGTTTCTGAGGAGTTCTTTGGCCGCCTCTTTTCCCTCCGACTGCCACGTTGCAACAAACAGGCCCGGGAAGCCGGTTAGACTCTTAGGCCCTGTCCCCCTGCCTCTACTTTTTAGCCCTACCCCTAAATTTTGCGCGTTCCCGTGAGGGTAGTGGCGCCCCAATTCCTCTTTTCACCTAGGGGTAGTGGGGAAAACAAGGGTAGTGGCTATGGGTTGACAATAGGTATGGGGTGCTGTGTTGGGTTTCCCCCCAAAAAAACATCCGGGCACTACGACCAAACGGCCACTCTGGTCTAATCTGTCCATGGGACATTGTTCCAGAGGTCTTGGGGTTTATTTAAATGCAGTTTTGTGAACCTCAGTCATGCTTCCATGTTCCCTCTAAACAAAAGTGTCTTTCTCCGGCCAGCTTTTCCTACATAGGCCCAATCCCAATACTCCCCCTACTTTTCTTCACTAGCCCTACTTTTTTTCACTCGCCCTTCTTTTCTTCACTACCCCTAAAAAAGAAGGGACAGATTTTAGGGCACTTGAAATCTTCCCAGGGGCCTGTCCCAAAACACCCCCTACCCCTCGTTTTCATCCCTACTCCTAATTAGGAAGCTGAGAGCCAAAAGCAGTTTTAATTTCAGCTGTAGCGCTGTTAATATGCCACTTTATTAAGTTTTAATATTTTTTCAGGAGTAAAAGTAACCGTTAAGATCCCCAACCTGGGCTCAGTTTATCCAAATAACGCCTGTTAAGAAATTTGCTCTGAAAATTTCCGGATTTCTGCCTGTCTGCCGGCTCCGGAGCTGATTTATGGGTCCGCGTTAAATCAACGCAGAGCCTACGGCGTATGGTACGGCGTACGCCACGTCGCCGCGTAACCTACGCCGTAGGCTCTGCGTCGATTTAACGCAGAACCATAAATCAGCTCCGCTATCTTCACTTCAGCTTTATCTGAAAGTGTTTAAATTACCCACATGGGATGAAAACGGGGGGTAGGGGGAGTATTGGGACAGGGCCAAAGACTTCCTACAATATGCACTGCATATCGTTTCAGTCTAAGTTTAAATTATTGCCCGTAGAGATATCTGCTTTCTCTCATTTGTAATGAGACTGGATCGCATTGGTATTTTGGTGCGCAGATAAAGACATTTGAAGGACTCAACATCAGTGACTGTCCAAAAGTCAATGTGGTAAAACAAAACATGCTAAGCTCATTGTCTGAGAGAGGAAAAAAAAGAATACAACATGATACTAGTTTGTTGAGTTTCTTTAGTAATCATGTCAAGGCTAAAAAGACTACTAAAGTTTTCAAATGTATTTTTTTTTTTCTTGTGCATTGAACACAACAAGACCACACTGGTTTCATTAAATATGAGCAAAGGCAGACATGGATCATAGTACTACTCTGGTTGCATGAGATACGCCCCCTGGTTTCATATTTAAATTCTGTTCAGAATTTATATTCATTTTTATATGGAAATATTAGCATTTTAGCTCAATAGCTTCCAGATCATTTGGTTAATTGACTCAAAATCAGTGTTGGATCATAGTACTACTCTGGCTGCATAAGATACGCATCTTTATTTTTTATTTCAAATATGGTCATAATTTTTTCATACATTTTGATATTTAATAAATATAGCTTGTTAGCTCCTAATCAACTCTAAACAGTATCTATGCTTATATCTCACATTTAATTTTGAAAACATGAAGTCAGGACAGCTTCAGCCCTTTTCTGTGTGCCTGTTTTTACTGTAAAGTCTGTAATATGTGCGCATTTGAAATGTTCGCTCAGAGCCGCCCTGGACCCTAATGAGAGGTTTACCCAGAGCGAATGTCTGTCGAATATCCAACGTAAAACTAAATTCACTGCGGTCGGATTAGACCCATCGGTATATGTTTATATTCATTGTCTTCACCTAAAGAAACTAGCTTAACAGCCTAGTCATAAAAACAAGGAGGTGACCCTGCAAATAGAGAAAAACAGTAGCAGCAGTGTAGCATCTTATAGAAACACCCTTCAAACCTTTAAACAATTTCATAAAATCCTAACAGTAAAAAAAAAAAGAAAGATGGAGAAGTCTGAGATTACAAATTTAATTTAACTATATATTGTCTATATGTAACTATTATTACAGTAGTTTCGTTTGTAGGGTGTGCTTTGATCTAATCGCAGATTTTTCATGAAACACCTTCAAGAGCTTAAGCAAGCTCACTTAAACTTATATTAAATTATGATTTCCCTGTATATTCTTCCAAATCACCAGTAACTCACAGACAAGATGAAAAAATTAACAAATTTTATTACGTAGAACAAAATAGCCGTTCAGCTTTATAAACAATCAGAAAAAAAAAAAACTTGACAGCCCTTCTCATTAGCATGAAATCATTTCCTTGAGGATTAATTGTGCATATCTCCACCAGAAGATGAAGGAATCACTGGAATGTATATGTTTTGATAAATGCATTTTGATCCATAAGAGTTAATCTTCCTTATTTCTCCTTTATTTCTGAGACAGGCAGTTCAACCAGCTTGTTGTGCACATGCATCATCCCTGGAGAAAGAACAACAAGCATGTTTCAGATTTATGTAAAACATTTTTTCCTGTGTAGCCTAAGTTTTAATTTCCAAGGGCTGAAATACACAAGGTTTATACACAATAAGTAGAGCTGCACCAATCAGCTGTAGATGGGAATCGGTAAGTTTTGGTCTGTAATATTTGTTGTTGAAATCAACTAATACTGGCGGTTACTTTTTTCCGCACATGCATGAATATATATATACACAGCCTTGGAAATGTTTAATTTTACTTGTTTGTTATTTTTTATGAGGTGGGGTTTGGGCAGTAAATTTATCAGCTTAAGCTTGAAGGCTGAGTTATGGTTCTGCATCAAAACGACGCCGTGCCTACTACGGCATGTGGTACGCGTCGACGTAGACCACACGCCGTCACTGACGCCGTCACTGACGCCGTCACTGACGCGCACCTCTCGAAAATTGTAACTACGCATCGAGGCGACGCAGACCACACGCAGACAAGAGGGCTGTGATTGGTTCGCTTGGTAGCAACGCATTTCCGGTTTGAAGCAGTCGTGAACTTTCAGCGCTTTTTTCTTCGTGTATGTGTGATTTTTTTTGGTTTTATTTTTTGCACAATAGTTGTCCTTATCTCTTTGATTCACTGTGACCGGAAAAAGTTGGATAAACCATTCAGGAAAAGATCGCGAATTAGACGGCGTCACGGTGACGGCGTCGGCGTGTGCACGGCGTCGATTTGACGCAGAACCATAACTAAAGCTTGAGCTATGGTTCTGCGTCAAATCGACGCCCAAAAAAAAAACAAAAAAAAAAAACACACATACACGAAGAAAAGAGCGCTGAAAGTTCACAACTGCTTCAAAGCGGAAACTGGAAATACGTTGCTACCAAGCGAACCAATCCCAGCCCTCTCGGTCTGCGTGTGGTCTGCGTCGCCTCGACGCGCAGTTACAATTTTCGGGAGGTACGCGTCAGTGGCGGCGTCGACGCGTACCACACGCCGTAGGCACGGCGTCGATTTGACGCAGAACCATAACTCAAGCTTCAGATGATGAGAAGAATCCAGATTTCTTTTTTCTTCCTCTCCATCAGAAAGTACACAGCCTGCAGCTTTTGTCATATTCAAAGTTGTAAGTTAATGTAAGCAGTTCACACTTTTAATAAAATCAGAACAGGCAAAGACAATTCCAATTGCTTTAACAGTGAACTAGGTTTTCTTTGCAATGAATCTCACCTTTAAAGTACTTCACAGTTTTGACTCGCAGCTCCAGGGTTGCATCTTCGTCACATACAAAAACAGTCTGGGGGTGCTGCTGGAATGCAGACACTGTCCACATGTGATTCACACCTTCTTCTATGGCTTTATACAAGGCAAATGCCTTATGCGCACCAGTGATGATGATCATGACCTGAGAAGAAATTGGAAGTATGAGTTGTGTCACTGACTTTAAGAAAATCAAAGTGTATTATCAATCCACTGTTCTACAGCTCAGTAACAAAAACAATAATTGCTTACAATCTATCATAAACACACAAAGAAAAAAATTACAAACAGCTTAATAGATGACTCCTAACCTCTTTTGCATCCATGACAGTGCCCACTCCGACAGTGAGCGACATGGTGGGGACTTTTGACAGATCTCCATCAAAGAATCGAGCATTAGCAATGATGGTGTCTTTTGCTAGGGTCTTCACCCTGGTTCTTGAAACCAAGCTTGAACCAGGCTCATTAAAGGCAATGTGGCCATCAGGTCCAATACCTGACAAATAACACAAGGATTGATTGATTGATTTCTTCCAACAAGACTGCATAATCATTACATACCAGAGCTTCACTGACAGCAATTCAAGTTAGATCTGTGCCCTTCTGACCTCCAACAAACAGCTCGATCCCCCCGGCAGCGGTTATCTTTTCTTCAAAGGCCTCACATTCTGCTTGCAGGTTAGTAGCGTTGCCATCGAGAATGTGGGTGTTCTCTGCTTTTATGTCTATGTGCTTGAAGAAGTTATTCCACATGAAGGAGTGGTAGCTCTCAGGGTGATCTCGGGGAAGTCCTACAAATGAGTTTATGGGTTTCTTAAATGAGATCAGACCATTTGAAGAATTCCTTGATGTGTAATTTAAAGAACAGGTTCGCGTACCGGTACTGAATACCTACCCACATATTCATCCATGTTGAAAGTCTTCACATACTGGAATGAGATTTCACCATTTTTGTAGTACTCAATTAGCTTCTTGTAACAGCCTGAAGGAGTACTTCCTAAACAAAGGCAAAAACAAAACAAAACAAAAAAAACACATTTTCATACGTATGTGATGGTTGAATCGGAATTAAGTTTCTTTCTATCTCTTTATTGTGCAATTAAGAAAAAAAGACTGTACACACTGCATCTCTGTACCTTAAGTTTGCAAGGAAATGAATACTTTAAAAGGTGAAAAGTCACCATCAAAAACCAAAATATGTGCCGTTATGAAGTTTAAACTCTGTTTGCATGGATAAATTAGACACAATGCAAACATTCAGCAGAATTTGACTGATTTTTTTTTCACCCCTGCTATTTTCTCATTGTGAAGTTGTGCAAGTTAATGCTTTTTAAGATTTGCTGAATCAGCAGGATGGGGTGGATATGGCCAGCTTTAAAAATCTGGTCCTTAAATAAGAAGTTCAACGTCAAAAACGGAGGAAATAATAATACACTGCACACGGGTGCAGCTTCCTCTTACCTGTGGGGAGCCCGAGTGTGAAATATTTGTCTGGGCCAGGTTTGAATAGTAAAATCTTATTTCTTATGTACTTTGCAGCCCACTCGCTTGCCTGGTCGTAGTCATTCAGGATAATGAGCTTCATTGTCTTAAAGAAAAACACAAAAAGAAAGACCAACAGTTTGCATGTATGAACCCGCTTCAGTCCCGAAGCAATTTGGGACGAAACACACCCAAATCAGACTTTAGACTCATCAAGATAACTGCATTATACTGCATCGAAACAATTGTGTCAACTGTTTGCTCTCTATAGCATTGCAAAACAATCTGTCAGTTTACTGTGGTAACTTTTAACACTTTTAAGGGAAAGTTATGATATCCTGACAAAGCTTAAAAACGATAGATAATATATTCAGCTTTACCTCTGACTATCTGCAGCTGTAGACCGGAGGCTCTGGACGGATCACGTGATCACGTGCTGTTGTCTGCAAACTGCGGAGATGACGTCACGGAGTCACGATGCTGCGCTAAATGGTCATAGACGAAACAGAAACATCAGCATTTATTTTTATTTTATCATTTTATCATTATTTACGCTAAATTCTTTTTTCACAAACAAAAATGTGCTTGGTGCTACTGCCAAATTTGCCCCTTTTCCACTAGAATTAAATTCTCTCATTAAATCTCTTTATTTGGTAAATAACAAAAAAAGCAATATACTTTTAATCAACTATGAAAAGTTTTTCCCTGTATCCTCTGACTAACCTTTAATTTGTAACTGTCTTGACCTTTCCTTATTGTTTTCTATGCATCTGGTTCTATTCCTCATACCTGTTTTATTGTCCTGTTTTATTTATTTATGTATTTATTTTATTCTCTATTTATTTACTTACTCATCTTTATTATTATTATTATTATTATTATTATTATTATTATTATTATTATTACTATTATTATGACTGTTACCTTCATGATCTATGATGATTTCTCATTCATACTAGATATTTTTATAATTTACTCCATCATTTTATGTGCTGTTCCACACTATTGTATACCTTGTTGATTTTTGTATAGCAAGATTTGCTAATAAAGTTTAAAAAAAAGAAAAAACCTAAATGGTCATAGCGCTCATTCCACAAAGGGAACAGGGGCCTGTACTACGAAGCGGGATTTGGGGTTAGCGAGGTAACTTCAGGTTTAACCCTGGGTTTTCAGGACTACGACGGTGGTTCACTTCTTATCGCCATGGTAACTTATGCTGAACCGCTAACCTGCTCCGGAGCAGCTTATGTTCGAGATACAGATCGCCGGGTGTAAAAGCACCGCCCACTGACCAATCAGCTCTCTTGGAAAATGACATGCCCTTTCGAAGAGAATCCAGTGGAGCTCTGTGCGCGGATCGTGAGAGGATCCCTCCGAAGAGAACGCGTATTCTGGGACCACCAAAACCCCTTTGCTTTCCCTGTATGAACGATCCAAAAAAATAAAAAAAAAAAAGGAAAAAAAGAAAAAAGAGGTGGAGGAGAAAATAAAAAATAAATCAATCAACCCTAACCTAATTAACCCTAACCCTAATAAAACAAATCATCACCCAAAATCCGATGTACAGTCAATCCAAAACTAATACCAATTAAATAAATAAATCAAGAAGAAATGAAAAAGAAGATGCATTTGTAAGGGGATAGCAAAAAAGGGATTTTCAATTTCGTCCCTCGAACATTCTGAGAAGTCACTTTAAAATACTAAACACCCCCCTCCTGAAAAAATAAAAAATTAAATAAAATAAATAAAAAAACCCAATTCTTTGGTACAGCATCAGCACAAGTTATCGGTCAACAACAATAGTTATAGAACCAATATATACAGACTGTCTCAGAAAATTAGAATATTGTGATTTTCTGTAATGCAAACACAAAAACAAAAAAAATGTCATACATTCTGGATTCATTACAAATCAACTGAAATATTGCAAGCCTTTTATTATTTTAATATTGCTGATCATGGTTTACAGTTTAAGATTAAGATTCCCAGAATATTCAAATATATGTTTATATCCCTATGAATTTACGCATTTATACAGTCAGCGATCTTTTGCCAGCTGTCTTTCCTGCATTTTGCAGCTGCAACTGTGTTGCTTTTTGCCTGTATTATATGCCTATACTCATCATATTTCCGTAAAATTATTGTTTGCTCTTCGCTACTGAAATAAGCGGCTCTGACAGCGGACTTCTCCATGCTTGCGATTGGTCATGCGCTGAAAACACCGCCCCTTTTATGTGCACGCGCTCATATCCAGATTGGAGAAACCTGGGTTGATATACCGAGTTGATAACCACTGTCGTGTGACCGCTTAGCGTGATTGCAATTGTCCCGCTTAGTGAATCTGGATAAGGAAAAGATATCCTGGATATGTTGAACTTGCTTCGTAGTACAGGCCCCAGGCCTTGCAGGTTTTGGTTTGTTACTTTTTTCCATTCTTCCAGGAAAAATGCTGAAAAAGTGTTGAAAATTTTGAAAAACCTGCCATCTTGAAGACAGTATATGTTGTCCTAAAATCTAATTATACATTTCTGCATTAATGAAGATAATAGCCACACCATCACATAATCTGTTTTTGGAGTTCTGGACAAGAGCCTTGATGGTCCAGATCTCACAGTGCTATTTCCTTAAAAAAAGAAAAATAAAGGCAAGGCAAGTTTATTTGTATAGCACAATTCGACACAAGTTAATTCAAAGTGCTTTACATCAACATTAAAAGCAGCAAGACACAATTAAACAGTAAAGAACAAATACAATGATAAGAAAAGAGGTAAAATTATAAAAAGCACAAGTTGTTAAAAATAAGGGCAGTAGAGTACAGCAGGTCAGTATTTAATTCAGGAGTACGCTTCAGTAAACAGTAATGTTTTTAGCCCTGATTTAAAGGAGCTGACAGTTTGAGCAGACCTCAGGTCTACAGGAAGTTTGTTCCACCGGTGAGGAGCAGAATAACTGAACGCTGCCTCACCTTGCTTGGTTCTGTTTCTTGGGAACCACAACAAACCAGATCCAGATGAACCTCAGGGGTCTGGGAGCTTCATAGGAACTAACAGATCCAGCATGTATTTTGGTCCAAGACCATTCAGGTCTTTGTAGACCAGCATTAAGATTTTAAACTCTATCCTTTGACTCACTGGAAGCCAGTGTAGTGATTTCATGACCGGTGTGATGTGGTCCAGTTTCCTGGTGTTTGTAAGGACTCTGGCGGCAGGTTCTGGATCAGCTGCAGCTGCCTGATAGATTTATTGTTAAGGCCTGTAAAGATGCCATTGCAATAATCCGACCTATGAATGCATGAGTACGTTTTTCCATGTCTTGTTTAGACAGAAACTCCTTAATTCTAGCAATGTTTTTCAGGTGGTAATAGGCAGATTTAGTGATAAACATTAGATGGCTGTTGAAATTTAGGTCTGAGTCAATAATTACACCATGATTTCTGGCTTGATTTGTAGATGCCAATGACATGGAGCCAAGGTGAGCGCTGATCTTTTCCCTTTTATTTTTAGGGCCAAAAATGATCACCTCTGTCTTTTCTGCATTTAGCTGGAGAAAAGAAAGAACACTACACAAAAATAATTGATGATAAAGAGTAAAAAGTTATGTCATATCAAACAACTGATCATAATGGAGGTGAGTAAATTACAAAAGAAGTGAGAATATTCACATTTAGATTATCATTATGTGCTATATTGACTTTTTTATATATTTAATTGAAAAAAAAAAAGCAGCCACAAAATGAGAATGGTTGACTCCCTCTCTTTTCCCATCAACATCCACAAGAGAAGGTCACGTGAAATTATAACACCTGGTTTAAGAGCGGGAAAATCACAAGACCTTTATTTTACTTCTAGTTTATTTAGGATCCAACATTGGACAAACAAATTTGATACAATTGTATTTACAATGCAGTGAAGTACAATTAGTACTCCACTAATTAAAAAAACAACTATTCTTCATTCATCAAATTCAATTTCTAAATGTGCAGCAGTTTCCAGGTTGGCTTCACGGCATGGAAATATGTTATGATTTCACTTTATTTTCAAGATAGAATTTCAGTGATTTCATTAGGGTTGATTTGACTTTGTTCTCTGTGGTAAGATGCATTATTTTGAAAAACAATTTAATCAGCAATAAATCTACTTCCTACACTTTCCAGTGTACACCTGTGCAGTTGGTTTAGAGTTAATGACTACCATGTCCCCTGGACATTTGCTTGTTTTCTCCATTTTTATTATGAATAAAATGAATATAAAAGTTTCGGGAACAATTTATTTGTCCAATACAGACTCCTTCCTTTTGTTGAGGTATTAACGGTGGTTTACATTTGTCTAATTTATTTTTTGGTGTACTGTTTAAGGCAAATTGCTTTAAAGTACACATATGCCCAGGGCCAACCGACGTGTTTTAACACTCCAGTTGATTTCTCTAAAGGAGTTTTATAATTTATTTTGTTTGAGCCAACAGCTCTCTTGCTGTTTCCTGTCAACTCACCCTGGCAAAACAGCTTGTTAGTGTCTACAAGAGCTCTTTTTTTATGAAAGCCAGTTTGTAGAGTTGGACAGATTTTTTTATTTTTTTTTCCCATAACTGCAAATTACAAAATAATTATCCCTTTGTTCCTCCTCATGATTGATTTATCTTTTACAATGTCAGAATATCAAGCTATGTATAAATAACTTATTTATCTTTGGATTCATTAATACGTTGACAGCTGATGAAATACTGAACCACAGTAAAACTCAAAAGGTGAGAGATTTTCAGTCACTTTATTAAAACCATATTGTGACACAGACCAGAACACTTACAGAGCACACAACAGAAATAAATACCATCATGTGTACAGCGCTCATTGTCAAACAGTTATTGCAGCTGGCTTTTGATTTAGGTCATCCAGAAAGAGAGAGAGAGCATGCTATGTCATCAGAAGGTACCACCACTAGTTGGGTTCAGTGTGCTCAACACCCTGCCTGCTTTTGACTCAGGAGTGCAGTTCCTCAAACACTTTAGCAGCTCTGACATGCAGCCAGGCTGCATCTCAGCCTGACTCAATCAGCTCCTGTACAGCTTTGCTTCAGGAGGCATTAAGCTGCTTTAATCAAGGTCCATGTCGGGTTTGCTCTCTGTGGTTTCTGAGGTTGGTTTGCCTGTACTGTCAGTAGCTGCTTTGTCTGCCGTTTCCTCCTGGGTTTTCTCCTGTTCGTTGACAGGACCGTTCTGCTCTGCAGCCGTTTCTTCCTTGGGAAGTTCCACTTTGGGCTTGGGTTTGGTCACAATGGGATTACAGGCAGACAGGAGCTCCTGAGGAATTCAAACAAATGAAATTTAAAAAAAAAAATTTTATATATAAAAAATAATGGTTTTAATCACTGCAAAGACATGTCTTGGCATTACAGTGTTCCTGCACGTGTGTGTCTCTTCACGAGCCATCATCACCTGCAATTTTACCAGTGCTCAGTCAGTGCTTGCAGTGTGGTCATGGGAATGCTCACCTTTGTTTTTGCCCTGATGTTTGGGACTTTGACAACTGGATCCACGTTAAGGCTCTGCTTGTTTTGCTGGTTCATGGTGCTGTTCATCCAGATCATTGCTTCGCTGCTCACTTTGTCCACTTTGTTGACATCTGCCTCATCTAAATGGTCATACAGCTCATCCTGGAAACCAAAGGCAAGAACATTAGTAATGAAGCAAGTTTTATTATAGAAACGGCTGCAGGTTTTAATGAAGCTAAATTAACAGCATTCTACTGCAACTTCAAAACTAAAGATAGGCGCAGAAGTACTTAGTGACAGAGTTTTATGGTTTTGTTTTTATTCACCACCACAATGGATTTGAAATAAAACAATGCATATGTGATCAAGGTGTAGACTTTCAATGTTAATTTAATAGGTTTCACAAAAATATGGCATTTACCATTTAGGAATTAGAGCCATTTAAAAAAAAAAAAAAGTACCTCCATTTTCAGGGGCTCAAAAGTATTTGGGTAATTGACTGAAAAGAAGTAAAATAGGCACAGTGCATTCCTTTGTTCCGGCAACACAAGTGCAACAGAAAAGGGCTAGAGTTGATATCTATTTTTAGTTAACATTTGGCAGCAGTTTGAGCGGCGCTACATTTACCAACACAGTGTTCCTTTATTTGGTGACAAAAACTCCACAACATCAACAGTATTTTGGAGAAGGCAACCATATCACTGTCGGCTCTGTACTCAAGAGATACTTTCATGACTGTACATTCAAGGAGTTTACAAACAGGTGCAGGCTACTGGTTATGTACAAGAAATGGAAAGCCAGATTAGACTCTTCGGTTGGATGAATGAAACCAAGATGAGCTGTTGAACACTAAATGTGTCAAACATGGTAGAGAGTGTGTTGTGGTGTTTGCATATATGCCAAATTGGATGTATTGACTGATTATTATCTATGATGTGACTGTTGACAGAAGAATAAAGATGAATTTTGAGGTGTACAGGACTGTACTCTGTTCACATTCACACAAGCCCCTTTCACACAGCCAGTTCGAGGCGGGAACGTTGCGCCTTTAAGCCGCCTCGCTGTTCTGTGTGAAAGTCACGGAGGCGGAATGGGGGGGCCAAGTGGCCCCACCAATAAGCCGGCAGCGGAGGTAGTCACAGAGCCGTCACAGAGACGAAACGGGGTCTGTGTGAATGACACAGCCGGCATGCCGGGGCCAGCCGGGGCCAGCGCTGACGCTGTCGTCACGCCTCTGATTGCGGAACGCCGGCATGCTGTGTGAATTTACAGACGGGAGCGGCGTTATGCCGGCGTTGTATGGTTCTGTGTGAACCAACAAAGGCGGCGTATTGGCAGGACTTCTTTACACCAATATTGCGGAATCTCTGTGTGAAAGGGGCTACAGATGCGACAAAACTGTTAGGATAGTGTTTCACAGTGAAGATGATAATGACCCTAAATATACAGTGAAAGCAACTGGAGACTTTTTAAAGAGGCAAAGAAAAGTAATATATTATAATAGCCAAGTCCTTCAATCTCCATTCAACAAATCATGCTTTTCTGTAATTGAAGATAACGCTGCAGGTAGCTGCAGCAAAGGCCTGGCAAAGCATCTCCAGGGAAGACATTGGTGCAGTCATTGACTGCAAAGGATTTTATCCAAGTATTAAATATTGTGGTTATGTTCACAATGATGTCACTTTGTCCAAATGTTTTTGAGCCCCTGACAATAAAAGTACCTTGCTCAAAATGGCTTACATCAAAGCTTAAAGGGGACCTATTACGAAAAACACATTTTCACTTGCTTTAACATATATAAAGTGGTCTCCCCTCAACCTGCCAACTCAGAAGAGGAAAGCAACCAAATTCTGCAGTGTCTGTACAGCCGCCCGGATGAGCCATCCAGTGTGATGTGGATCTACGAGCTGTTCAGATTCTGCTCCCTTTTGTTACGTAACGAAAATGCGATTTACATAGGTTGGCCTCCGATGCGTGAAACCACGCCCACAACTAACTCCGCCGGCCGGAGCTTCTGACATTTTTTCAGTGGTGTATCGCGTCATTCAGGCAGCCAATCAGCACAGAGCCTCATTATCATAGCCTCCCCGCCCACTCAGAATCCCGCATAGATAATGAGGTTAGACACTGGGAAGCTGCAGACATGGCTCAGAGGCTGAATTTCTAATTTATTTAGCAAAAACAATCAAAAGCTTGTTTTTAAGACATTCAAGGCCTGTTTAAAATAGGGATTAGATGCCATAATAGGTCCCCTTTAATGTCTACACATTGATCACTTGATTGGGTTAAATCAACTCTAATGTGGTGGTGTACAAAAGCAAAATGATAAAAATACTGTGATTGTCCAAATACTTCTGGACCTCAGTGTATATGAATGTGAGGTAAAAAGGTAGAAGAGAAATAAAACAATGTAAGCATTAAAAAAAGCTTTCAATCTTACTTTCATTTTGTAGGCCTCAACAAACTTCATGTACTGCTGAATTTGTTTCCCCAGCTCCTCAAAAGCTTTGGGTCTCTCTTCAGCCTCCATATACCGGTCCTGGATGGGCTGGCCGAGTTTCTGTAGCACAAACGGTACACATTAGTTCCAGACTTACAGAAATATCTTCACAGATCTAAGGAGGGAAAAAAAAATACAGCCATCAGAAGAAAGATTACCTTCAACTCCCCCAACTTGTCAATGTACACCTGTTTAGGTTGGTCCTCTCCATCTTCATAAAGCCAGTTTTCAGTGTCTTCCAGCTTTAATGACAAACAATCCCGGTCCTAAAAGAATTTGAAAACCGAAACAAAACAGTTTGTTAAAGAAATATCTTTGCACACTTTTCATGCAATGATCACATCTCCCGTCCTGAAAAGCACCCAGTCGTGGTAATATACTCACAGATTCACTGACAAACTTTTCCAGCATCCCATGCAGCTTGTCCCTCATATCGTACACATACTCCTCTACATAATTCTTGGCATCATTCCTCTCCTTCTCCAGCTTGTCCTGCATGATCATCTTACCCTGTGGAAAACCCAAACAGCAACTGTATCTGCTGAATACTTACAGCCCCAGGGCTGATTTGAATAATGTGTGTGATAGCTGAAAATGGGCTCACCTCATTTTCCACAAACAGATTGAGCATGTCGTTTGCTAGCTGCCACTGTGGACTGTTTTCAATCGGAAGGTCCAGCACTTTTGTTTTGACTTTGGCCTTTTTAGCCTGTGGAGGCTGGTCGGACTTTTTCTCACCTTTGTTCTCCTCAGTGCTGGTCTAGAAACGGGAAAATACAAAGTTATAATTTTGTAAAATATTTGCACACTTTCAATTACCAACCAGTTTGTTGTACAAACTAATTCTTGAAAATGTAAATACAGACCTAAATTCGTATAACACAAAAGGTTTAAAGTTTAAACTCTGGATGTGAAGGAGATTCAGATTCACTTGAGTTTTGAGGCTGTATTTGGTGCGACTGTATTCCACAATCTTCCAGTATCAAAACCAATAACAAAAAATGTAAACTTATATTACATTTAAAAAAGAGCAACTTACCTCCATCTCTTCATTCTCATGCTGAGTCTTCTCCTCCGTTTCTTTCGGAGCATCTCCTTGAGCCTGCTGCCCATCCTGATCAGTTTGCATCTTGTTCTGTAGACGTAATAACATGATGTTCTTTTCATCTCATAACAAAAACATGAATAAATATGGATTAAGTTGGACGTAGTGCTCAGAAAAAAATATGTCATGAGGAGCTATGTGATCATAAACTGTATTGAAAGTGTAATAAAGCACCAAAAGTAGAAGAGGAAAACATATGTGAAGCGCCAACACTAAGAAATATGTCGTACTACAGTATATAATAATAATAAATAATGGAAGAAATATAAAGATACATTGCTACTAGGTCTGGAAAACAGTAATTAATAAAAACAAAATACAGCCACAGTTGTTAAGGTCCATAGAGCATGTTCTCAAGGCAGCTCAAGAACATCCCACACTTTGTGTAAAGGAACACCGACTTCATGCCGATGTTGGGGTTCTGAGCTGGAAAAGTTTGAGGCCCACTGCTTTATGGACCACACTTGCTTGAAAGACTTACCTCTCCCTCTTTGTCGGAAACCTGTTCAGTTTCCATGGGTTCCTCTGTGTCTTCACACTTCTGCACTTCAACCAGGGAGGCGCTGGACACACTGAAGATGCCATGAATGTTCACCCGCACCTTGACTTTCACCTTTGAGCTCTCCCCAGATGCTTGTGGGACGACCTTCTGGACCATAAACTGACCTGTTTGTAGGAAGAAAATGAAACAAAAACATAAGTTGTTTAAAAAAAAAAAAAACATACACTTTCTGATGCTCTTAATATTTGTAAAAATGTTTTACTCGTGTTTAACAAACAAGGTATTCTTCTAAGGAGCCAGTTGAGTAAATTAGTAATAAAAGTAGAGGAACTACTGATGGATAGACTAAAATGCAATAGAATACTAGTTCTGCTGTGTCTGCTGAATGTATTAGTAAATATTTCAATCCATAGTTTATTAAATAAGTCTCTTTTGAAAATGAGACCTCATGTCTCAATAAGACTAACCTCTTTAAATAAATAAAAATGTAGGAAGCTTCCACTCCTTACCAATAGTGGGATCAGGATAAGGCAGCTCATTAGGAGAATTATAGTAGGCATCCAGAGAGAAAGGCTCTCTCCGGTAGAAGGTGAGAACTTTGGAGAAAGGTGCTGCGTGGTTCTTAGGAAAAACCTCACAATCACTGAATGAAAAAAACATAGCATTAAATACACTGTAATTCATTTCAGTTAAAAAGGTGAAGAAAGATTTTTTTTTTTTAAAAGGGGAAAAAAGGCTATTTTCTTTTACCTTTCACCTTCCTCTGCAGCAGAATGCCACTTCAGAGAGATTGGATAGGGAACAACATCTGTGATGGAGAACTCACGGACTTTGAAGGCAGGGGACAGAATTGCACACTGTGGGAATAAACAATCTTGTTACCTTTACTTATTTTACATTATGTGAGTCAACAAATGTTGTTAGTAGGTGATTATTTTCTGCTGAGCTACCAGAGGAGGAGAATAGCTGTAAAGCCAGAGTTGACGTACCTGCAGGGCGCATCCTCTGGCCACAGCTTCATCAGCATTCAGAGTGGTGTTCAACTCCTTCCCGAAAAACTTGCTGATTCTCTCTTTGACAGCTGGGATCCTGGAAGCTCCACCGACGATCTCAACTGCATAGATCTCATCCTTTTTTAGCTCTGCAGGAGAAAAACAATGTTTCACGTCAGAAAATTATGTCAACAGGGCAGACAAAGATTTTGAATAAACGAAAACGCTTCATCAAACTTGTACTCACTGGCTTGCTCCAACAGGCTATGCAGAGGAGGCTCCACACGAAGCAAAATCTCTGCAGCCATTTCTTCAAACTGACCCCTTTTGCACGGAAAAAATAAAAGGAACATGACTAAAGCTTTGAAAATAAAATACGTATATAAAACTCAGCAGATTTGAAGTATAGGCAACAAGAAATTATTTTTGTTTGCGTTACCTGTTCATCTTTCCAGTGACATCGATGTCATTCATGAAACACTCAATGTTAAGTGGCAGGTCAGAGGAATTGGCGCTCATCAGTTTTTTCAGTTTTTCACACTCCTGGTAAAGCCTGACCAAAGCTCTGGGCTTAGACCTGACATCAATCTTGTACTTCTTGCCAAATTCCTCACAGAAATACTTGACCAGTACCTCATCAAAGTCTCTCCCTCCCAATAATGGGTCACAGGCTGTGGCAAGGACCTGTGATGCAGAGGAAAGAGGTGATACGAAGGTCGTGAGGAGAAAACAAAGCCAATTTAGAGATCAATAAAGCAGAGTCCTGAGTTTTTGCTACACACCTTGAGCTTGCCCTTATTAAAGGCACACACTGATGTCTGGTATCCAGAGTGTCCGAGCTCCACAAACACCACATTCCTAGCCTTCTCCTCAGGAGGAGGGAGATCCTGTTTATAAATTCCATATGCCAATGCAACTGTAAGGAAAAGTTTGTGATAGTTACTAAGAGCTTGAATCAAAGTTAAGATGCACTCACGACTCTTTAATGCTACTTGGAATCCAACAAATTGTTACAACCTTGCCCAAAAATACTGGTACAGACCTGCAGTTGTCTCATTCATAAGCCTCAGGCAGTTGAGTCCAGCAATCTGAGCAGCATCAACAACTGATCTCCTCTCAGCGTCAGTGTAGTAGCTAGGAACCTGATTATAACAGAAAACGGGGGGAGGGGGTTAATAAAGGAAACAAAAGTAAGTCAAATACAGAGGATATGTTGGCCGGTCTACACAATGCCATTTCAGATCTCACTTGTTATTACATTAACCTGACACACCAGTCATCAGTTCAGGACACGCCTAATCATGTAAAAAACATGTGTGGTTGCAACATGGGTGTGTCTAGGCATTAAGCCTTGCACAGACTGAATACTCACAGACACAACACAGTCAGCCACAGGCTTCTTCAGCGCACTCTCCGCAGTCTCCTTCAGCTTGGTCAGCAGCATGGCAGTGACCTGTTCAATGTTGAACAGCTTCTCCTCCTCCATGTACATCACCTTTAGTAATAGACATGGAGGGTTATGATGACACTGCTCTACAAGACCCAATTCAACATTAGTATTCTGTACAGTCAGTGACTGATAGTGGGCCCATAATGCACACCCGTGGGACTCAACCTGTCCATAAGTTCCATTTGTTCATAGGAAACACAACAGAAAATGCAACACAACCTAGTCCTCCCACTATAAACTCTTCGCTTCCACGTGATTATCAGGGCCTTGTTTTACATTTAGTCAAAGTTCAGATTATGGTGACGTGTGCTTTTACAACCAGATAAAGCATAACTGCTGCACGGGGGATATTAAATTCTCTTCACCCATATGCATTTTGTGGCATGAAAAGTTTACCTGGAAGTTCATGAAGGTGACACGCTCAGAAATTAAATGAAATTAAATTAAAATGCAATGATAATTAAAAGGTAAACAAAATACTGTTATTAAAAAGTGTTGGTAATTATTGCTGTATAAAAATGTCGCTTAAGCTCAATTACTTTATTTTTCTGTTGTTATCATTAATGTTTTTCTTTTTGTTTGGGGCACACGCTGTGGCTTGTGGTGGATCATAAGCTTCTCCAATTTATGTCACAGGTTGTGGCTGCTTTTCCATCAGAAGTTGTCTGGAGTGAAAAATAGGAGGCCTGAATTATAACAATCCCGACCACCTCAGTCCCTTCAGCCACTGCATCACCATTTGATTAAGCGGTATGATCCACTGACCCAGCAAACTACCACTCCATACCACCAGGTGATGGTAGCATTATTGCCATTTCCCAACCCCCAGTAAACAGAAGAGGGAAAAGATGGCAAAAACTAAGGGAAAAAGAAGAACAACAAACTGGAATGATGAGCTCAGCACTGAAGGAGTAGAAAAGGTTGCTTTGTTTCTGTTTGAAATTACTGCAATGCTGGCAATGGATGGGATGAGATCCCTATTATGAAAGGATTTTAAACTTAGTTTGCACTTCATCAATATTATGTGCATATAAAAAATTTGCAAGGCACAGAGTTACCAATTTTCAATAATCTGTTGGTGTCACTGGTTCTGCAGAAGGGAACATTAATGCCTTATGTACAACATCAAACCTGTCTCAGGTAACTGAGGTTTAATAATACGAAGTGAAAGAACATATGCACCTCATTCCACTCTTACCTTGATGCCCGCTGTTCCTGTGGGCATTTGTGCAATATCGTACACCAGGCTGTTTTTGAGGGACTGCACATATGGGTCAGAAAATGCTCTGCCATGAAACCGCTTGAACCCTTGAACTGTGTTCTTGCAGTTTGTGACGACCTGTTCGGAGAAAGAGAGAAGCAGCTTGACATTGAGGACAGGCACAACCAAGCTAAATTGTGATTAATTTTTACTGCTTGTTCTGTGTTAGTGCTGGACTGGACGCCTCGTGCACCCAAGTGTTGTTCACACTCTGTACACTTTCTTTTTTTTCTCGTGTGTAGCCAGTTGCCTCATAGCTTTTGAGGAAAACATACCTGGCTTTTTGCAGCTGCACCGATTGATCGATTCCGGGGTCCAAATGAAACACATGCTCTACAAACACCAAAAACATTATTTGTGTGTGGGTGTGAGTAAAACTTATTTTACAACAGTTCAAGTTTTTATAGCTTGTTAAAAAAAAATTAAAAAAATGTAAAAAACCTTTACTTGTGACAATTATCCATTTAAAGCAGCACAATGTAACTTTCAGCTTTTGTTGAGTTTGGCGGCTCCTTTTGACAAAAGTGGTAGTGCTTTACCAGTAGTGTGGAAGGGTTCCTACCATCCACCTCCAAGTTACATAGTGCCAGTGAAGGCGATACAGACCCCTCAGACCATGACAGAGGTTCATTAAATCTGTTGTAAGTTGATGTACCATCACAATGACTCTGGAAATATTATATTAAGGTGGAAAAGTTACATAGTGCTGCTTTAAGTAACTTTATTCTAATATAAAATCCAATTAAGTTGGCCATGAAGCTCAAAACAACAACAAAACAGAAAACATTTCACAAGCTTCGAGAAAATACTATTTAAGAAACAACTTTAAATCATGCAATTTCAATCACAACAAAAGGAGAGGAAAACACAGTGATTTTAAGTCTAGAATGATTGCACTTGAGACAGCATCTCTGATTTGTAACTGTTTTAAATGATTTCAATTTTTTGTTTCATTTGATTTTAATATTTCATATTACACCTCTGTAAATTTTAATATCTGAAATCTTGTGCTGCCTCTTGGCCAGGACACCAAAATGACCATTCTGCCCATTTTCGACTACGGTGACACCATCTATAGAATCGCACCTCACTCTACTCTCAGTAAACTGGAGCCACTCCATCATTCCGCCATCCGTTTTGCAACTGGGGCTCCTTTCACCACTCACCACTGCGACCTCTATAACCTGGTAGACTGGACCTCCCTTCACACTAGACGGCTCCATCACTGGTTTCTGCTCATCTACAAATCTATCCTCGGCATTACTCCTCCCTACCTCTCCTCTCTTCTGCACCTCTCACAACCTGCTCTAAGGTCCAGTGCCTTCATCAATCTCTCCATCCCCAAAGTCCGCACCACCTTTGGTAGCAATGCCTTCCGGTTCGCTGCAGCTTCTGATTGGAACACCTTACAAAAAACCCTTAAACTTTCTGTTCTCACTTCCATCTCCACCTTCAAACTACATCTTTTATTAAGTACGACCGACTCCTGCACTTGCCTTTAGTCCTCCTTCATGCATACTGACTGTTTTACTTGATTAATTGTTTTATCTTTTGTATTGTGTTTTAATGTATTTTTGCGTATTTATATAACTTTGTTTTTTGTTTCATCTTAGCTCCCTCCCCTTACCCCCCTAGGCTGCACTTGTAAATAAGAAATTTGTTCTTAAATTGCTTGCCTGGTTAAATAAAGGTTAAATAAAAAAAAATAAACCCTTGCAAAAGAGATTTTTTTAATCTCAATGGGTTTTTTTTCCTGGTTAAATAAAAGTTAAATAAAAAAAAAACACTATAAAAATATTTCAAAAAAAATTTCACCATCTTAAAATCAAGACTTGGTGGGAAATGAAGTGTTTGATGAAACGCTGTCCTGGTTCTGTTGTGCACCATTTTGTTCTGCCCTCCAAAACCACTGCACTTTACATTTTGAGTTTTGCAGCATAGGCCAAAAATCTCTGAAACTGATCATGTCTCCTGTAATGAGTGTGAATCCAGTGCAGCATTGACGTGTTTAACCAGGATGCAGCTGGCCTCCTCTCATGTGCTCATTCATGCCCACGGTACATCCACCTGACAGGGCTTTTAATGGCAGTCTTTAGCACATATATTCAACTTAAGAGTCCAAAATAGACATGTAATCATATTAACTACAAAAAGCATGCCGCACACACCGATAACCGTGACTTGGCGTTGCCTTTGACACTCACATGTCGTTTCCTGTTGTGAAATCTGTTAGCATGCTAAGTGGCTAGTTAGCAGCTTTAGCTTCACTCACTAATATGATGGAATTGAAATGAGCATGTGTGTAGATTGTGTAGCGGCCGCCAGAGCAGACAACACGACCTAAATCACGTTTAAAGGGTGTGGCTGGGAGTACTCACGGTGTAAGCCGGTCGCTGTATTCGTTGGCGACAGTTTCGATCCCCCCGGCTCGGGCTACTGCTACATAGCAGTTCAGAAAGCCCACGTCAAAACCCACCACGGACATGGTGGACGGATAACTAGAGCTTGGTACGGTGAGAGGAAGAGCGGAGATGCGGTGCAAGTACTAAGAGCAGCGGCTGCAGGGGCGGTGTGGTCCAGTCCAGTGACAATGATCCACCCTTGAGACGGAACGGCAGCATGCGGCGAACCGGCGAGCTGCGAGAGAATCACAGGAACTCTGACAGGCCGGCGATACACGCTCACTGCGCAGCTGCTGGCGCCCCCTGCAGGCCGCCCCAGGTACTACACTGGCCGCCCAAGGTATTTGGTAGAATTTATTAAAGGATAGCCCCTTGAGATAGATGTAACCAGTAATCGAATTGTAGAAAAAAATCAGGGGGGATGGTGGATTTTATCATATGTGGACAGATAATTTGTGCTGATTACAAATAATATAATATGTTAAAAATAATAGCACTGACCAAAACACCTGCAGAAATACTGCAGGAATGACATAGCAGCAGTTAAATGCAGCCTTCTGTAAGCTTTAAATATCCACTGGGCTTACATCAAATACATCAAAACACAACAATAAAAAACAGTTTTCTGAACTTATCAAAATGGATCACTGCAAAAACTCAAAATCTTAACAAGAATATTTGTCTTATTTCTAGTTAAAATGTCTAATTTTAGTAAAAAAAAATCTCATTACACTTAAAACAAGACTCATCACTGGAAAAAACAATAATTTTCACCTGTTTCAAGTAGATTTTCACTTGAAATAAGTAGAAAAATCTGCCAGTGGAACAAGATTTTTTTGCTTGTAATAAGATAAATCTTGTCCTAGTGGCAGATTTTTCTACTTATTTTAAGTGAAAATGTACTTGATACAGGTGAAAATTGTCAAATAAGTTATTTTTCTGGTGTTATTTTTCTGGTGATGACTCTAAATGTTGAAATAGCAGTAAAACCACGTTCATTGATGAAATAACATAAGGGATGGAAAGGGGGGATGGCAGTTTTACAGGGGGGATGATTTTGACCGTTTTTATTTCAGGGGGGATGCCACCCCCCCTCATCCCCCCTCAACTCTAGTACTGGATGTAACATCTCATTTTCAAGGGGGTCCCATAAAACATACAGCATTACAATACATCACATTACAGTACAGAGATACATGACATAAAACAAACACAGACATCTTGCTCATCCCCTCCCACACACAACCCCTACACACATAAGTCTAGTTACAAAGAAGACTTAATTGAATAACCGATAAATATAACAAAACAGAGAGAAAATAAAAAAATAAATAAATAAAATAAATAAATACATAGAAAAAAGGACAAAAAATACATAAATAAATTAAAAACATAGGCAATTTGTTTTAAGATGAGAATATAATGCCAACTTAAAACAATGAAAAGAGGTAAGAGAACGCAAAAAGAGGGGAAGATTATTCCAATCTGATGGAGTTTTAAAATAAAATGATCTTTTACCAACCTCTTTTAAAATTCTAGGAACAAAGAAAAAAGGAAAATTCATGTCTATTACACTGGCCGGCCACAATACACGCTCACCGCCGTGCCAAAAAGTGATTGCCTGCCAGAATCTGATTTCTCCCCTGAAAATGGGTCTTTTTACCTGCCAAAAATTGATTGAAGGCCAAATACAGTTAATGAAAGGTTGTTTCTACCTAAATATGATTTGATCTCATTCTTGAGCTTCATAATACAAACACTAGAGCTCACAGGATTACTTTTAACTCTTTTAAAGGACCATTACAACACAAAATAGGCATTTTCACCTGCCAAAAATTGATTGAAGGCCAAATACAGTTAATGAAAAGTTGTTTATGCCTAAATTAGACTTGATCTCATTCTTGAGTTTCATAATCTGAAAATCTGACTTTTTAGCGCTATCGCTGTGCGCGCTCCCGCGGCCAGAAATCAGATTCTGGCAGGCAATCACTTTTTGGCACAACACCGGCGCCGCCTGCAAGCCGCCCGCGGTACTACACTGGCCTGCCACAATACACGCTCACTGCGGAGCGGCCGCCGCTCCCTGCAGGCCGCCCAAGGTACTACACGGGCACAGGTTCACCCCGGCGACAACCACAATCAGGTAGATAGATAGATGGATTCATAAATTCTATCCTACAAATGATCACATTGTAAAAAGATTCAAAAGAAATATCGATTCAAAATGTACTTTTTGTTCTGCAAATTCGGAAACAATGAATCACTTATTCTGGCTGTGCCCCATTGTTCAAACTTTTTGGAGTGATATGTGTAATTTTGTGTCTGAAAGCATTGAAACTGATTTCAAATTATTTTGGAAGGATGTGTTGTTTGGTGTTTTTGACCATGTAACGATTAGAACAAAGCCAAAAGAAACATTTATTATTCATTTGTTGATTATCCTTGCAAAATTCCACATCCACAAATCCAAATTATTAGACAAAAACCCCTCTTTTTTTACTTTTCATTGTGAATACTCAGTATCTGGACTCTATTAAGTTTTCTACTAATTCAAAAGCAATCAAAACCATAAATGTATGTAAATGTGTTGGCTTTCTGTTATAATTTCATCCCCCCTGGCTGGTTATAATGTGTTGTGCTTTTTGTTTTGTTTTTTATTTGGGTTATACTCTTTAGGCTATATGTTATAATTCAAGTTGAAATTGCATAATGTGAAGATTTGTAATCATTGTACTTTTTGCAAATGTTAAACTAAAAAAAAAAAAAGATGGATGGATGGATGGATGGATGGATGGATGGATTTAAAGAAAACATGTATTATCTACATTTTAAATATTTTAAGTAACGTAATGTTCAAAGTACTTGTAACTTTAACATAAATGATTTTAAAGTGCAAAACAATTGCCATTTTAATCCATACCAGTAGCTTCTTCACAGTTTGACCCAAGCTGTACTTCTTCTCTTTTGTCTGAAGCCACAGTGAAGTGCAGAGGGATTCTGATGGTGCACTGAAGGCAGGTCCTCTCATTCAGCTAATCAGCTGGTGATTTTCCTCTCCTCAGCAGGAAGGTAACGCATTGCCCCACTCTGCCTACCTGTGGCGTTGTTACCTGACAGACCTTGACTTTGAACTCAACAATCAGAATCAGGTTTATTGGCCAAGTCAGGTCCAACAAGACAGGGAATTTGACTCTGGTTATTTCACTCACTGTACAGTAAAGTGAAAGGTGCAGCGGTATGAGGTAGACATGGTTATTGAAAGGTGCATTGTTACAGCATATGATTGTGGTCATTATTATTATTGCACATTGGTTGATTACTCTGAGACTCTATGAGTGATGAGAGTCATCAGAGCAACAGCTTGGGGGAAGAGACTGTGTGTCTGGAGGTTTAGGCGTACAGTGCTCTGTAGGGGAGGAGTTCACACTGTGTGCTGGGTGAGGGGTCTGCAGAGATGTTACCTGCTCGTTTCCTGGTCCTGCACAGGTACAGGTCCTGGATAGATGGGAGGTTAGTCCCAATGATCATCTCCGCAGACCTAATTGTCCGTTGCAGTCTGTGCCTGTCTAGTTTGGTGGCTACACATACTACACACCGTAGCGATTGGAAAAAATAAAAATAAAATTGTAAATATCTTTAGTCAGGGGCTTCTTCAGCTCTGTTGTAACAAATACTTCACCAAAAAGTTGTTTCTTTGCACTGCAATTGCATTTTTTTTTTTAAATTCTTTTACACCAGATTTTCTTTCTACACCCTTTCCTACACAGGATGAAATATTTTCTCTTCCCATCTATGTATGTTTAAATATATATCCTCTGTTCTCCATACCAAATAACAGATTTTTATGATCATAAGATGCTTGTAGGTACGATGATTGTTTCATCGCTACTTAATAAAAAGATTGACAGGCCTGCCTGCTTTAGAAATGTTTTCACTGGATACAATTTGAGCTGAATGAGTAATACTCAGAAATTAATTTTATCTCAACTATACAATAGAACTATAAGGATCTTGTTTTGACCACTTTACATTTCTTTCACTTAAATGATTTGTCAGTCTTTCCCTGTGTTGGACATATCCTGGTGCATATCTCACATTTGTATTATAACTTAAAAAGAGCAGCATATATTTGAATCCCCACACTGAAAGAACATTTATTCAGCTTAAAAGATAGCGTTACATTAAATAAGTCAAAACTAATCTGGCATAAATATTTTGTCTTTATTGGTTACAGAATTGGAAATACAGGTGAATTTTCAGAGTTGCAGCAGAGGTTCATTCTTCCTTCTCGAAGTCTGCAGGGTTCTTCCTTTTGCCTTGCTCATAGACGCCGTTGCCCCAGGTGTATGTCAAATACATGACGATCATAGCTGCAAAAAGGAAGAGCACAAGACACATTAACCAAAGTTCAAAGAGTCTTGGATTGTATGTCCAATGTGTGAAGTTTATCTATATGGGAAAAAAAAACATCACACTCACTCAAAACATAATTCATAAAATAAAGTAGTCCAAGTACAGACAGTTGGAATTGTTTGACATTAAATGCATAAAGCTATTTTCCTCCCATTACATCTATTGACAGCAGTCAATAGACATAAAAACACTGATGCACAACATCAGTGATCAACTTATACGGAGTTGTAAAAAGGTGTTAGCGACCAGAAGAAGGTGCATTCACAAATAAACCTTTTTATACACTTTAAGGCAAAATTACCAGCCCTAAGTGATGAGTCTTATCAGAGGTTTAAAATAGCAATGTATCTTTACGTAGGTTTATTCCAAGGCTCCCCCTCTCTCTGTTACATGTACAACAAATAAGGATACACACTTTTCACTGATAGTTCTATATTTAAAAAGGATAGAAAATACTGTTTATAGGGGACTAATACAACACCATTCACCCTGTAGTTCTGTGCCAGTTTGTGAATTTTTGTTCATTCATGGCATAGATCTGTCCTACATTTTCCCTCTGTATATTATAGTACGTTTACAATAAGAAAAAATAATTATAACATTAGTCCAACTGAAATCGCATTTCTAAAAATGCATGTAAACATCTTAGTCCAACGGAACTCCAACTACACTGAACTCCTCATAGTAGGAGTCTAATGCCTACTATGTGGTTGAAGTTGGAGTGATTTGTGCATGGTAATGTTCAACTAGACCTACACTCCTTGTGCTTGCTCCAAGGTTTCAACCCAAAAGTGCTGTAACTCTTATTTTCAAGTTTTCCTTCTTACCAAAAGTAGTGCAGCAAAAGGTCACCCAAAGTTGGCTATACTGTTTCACAGTGCTGCTAAACAACAACAGCACTTGCAGCTCATTTCCAACTTGAAGTCATAGATATAATAACTGTAAAAGTCAGTGGCTGCTGGTCAAAGTGTAACTTATAACTGTAAAATCAGCTGCTGGTTACAATATAACTAACAGATTCGCTGAGCTGTGGACAGAAAAACTTCTAAGAGATGAATGTGTACAAACACTATTTCAGAGTATTCTGCTATAATATGATATAGTGCCTCTGCTCTGACTCAGATTATCGGAGCACTAGGAATTTAGAAAATAGATGCAACACCTGACAGACTGTACATACAAATAGTAATGCAACAGTGCTCTATAGCAGTGGTTCCCAACCTTTTTTCCTTGGAGCCCCCCCTACTTGTGTCTAAGACCAGCCAGGGCCCCGACCCGTACGTACTAGCACCAAAATAGCACCAAAATAGTCTTGAAAAAATGAACATTAATTATGTTTTTTTTTTATACATTTCTCTTTGGTTTACTCTGTATACATATGACTTTGTTTTTCTCCAATGTCACCAATGTATAAAATACGCACAAAAGGACATAAAAATATTTCTGAAAAATGTCTCTTAATATGAGACCAACATTTTTTAACATTTTTCCTTTAACAACCTGTCAGAGTAGATTAAATGTTGAGTAATGATATAATAAAAAGGAATGAAATCATTTCCTTTGTTTGTCACTAGTGTATAAAAAACACAAAAGATATTCAAGACATTCATAAATTATTCCTAACAATGTCTTATGAATGACTCATTCGCAAATATAATTTTTACAACTGCATAATTTCAAAGCAGACAAAGTTTCGCGCCCCCCCCAGAGATATCTGGCGCCCCCCAGGGGGGGCCCGGACCCGGAGACACTGCTCTATAGAACCATTATCAATATTATCATAATATCTATTGTAGAAACTGTATATTGTTCTTAGCTAAGAGAAAGCCTAACTCAAACCAGAAAGTAGCGAAGGTATATAAGAAAACAAAAAGCAAAGCCTGAGATGTGTATCCACCAGGTTAATCTTTTCTTTACAGAGGGAGTGGTCTGTATATATCTGTGTCTTATCGATCGATCTTGATAGAAATGTGACAACTCACGGGGGGCAAATTTGAAGATGGACGCCCTGAATCTCCTCCAAACGTTGGGGATTCCTTTAGAGAAGTAGTTGGGGAAAGCCCTCTGCTCAAAGGGGGACAGACTGTATGTGATTACATGTCTGACCTTGGCCAAGTTTCCAAAGTGGCGGCCCATGTTCACCAGGGAGCTGATCTGAAGAGACATCAACACATAAATGAATATATAGATATACAGAAGATCACACAAAGACATTAAAAGATTTCAACATTTCATATCAGTGCAAACAGTTGAAATCAAATGACTTCAGTGTTATAATTATGCCCTTTGTGTGAAAAACTTGATTTACATGGACATATACAGGACTGTCTCAGAAAATTATAATATTGTGATAGTTCTTTATTTTCTGTAATGCAATTAAAAAAACAAAAATGTCATACATTCTGGATTCATTACAAATCAACTGAAATATTGCAAGCCTTTTATTATTTTAATATTGCTGATTATGGATTACAGTTTAAGATTCCCAGAATATTCTAATTTTTTGAGATAGGATATTTGAGTTTTCTTAAGCTGTAAACCATGATCAGCAATATTAAAATAAAAGGCTTGAAATATTTCAGTTGATTTGTAATGAACCCAGAATGTATGACATTTTGGTTTTTGTAATTGCATTACAGAAAATCACAATATTCAAATTTTCTGAGACAGTCCTGTAAACTTTTTCATAATAGTGCTAGTCAGAAGTCTGAATCCACCAACTTATACAAATCTTATTTTTTTTTGTTTTTAGAACAATTTGCGTTTACATAAGGCATATAAACCATGACATAAATAAAGACAAAATAAATAAATGATAAATAATATCACATTAGGGGTCCTCAAATATTGGATATATAAAAGGATGGACAATGCAGTTTTTTTCTTCATTATTTTCAAAGCATTGAGATGATTGTCAGAGAGAATAGGGGTTTCATTTTCCTCCATTTAGATGTGTGGATGAAGAATTTCGCAAGAATTAGATTGTTCAATATCAGGTCACACTTATTGTCCTTCATGTTACAAATCTTAGAGTTAAACAAACCGTAGCCAAACCCAGATATTTATATTATCCCTGTTGAATTTCCACTAGACATAAAACACTAAAAGAATAAACGAGGATTTAGCAGGTGTCAAACATTAAACACAGTAGTGCTGTGTTAGCACCGACTAGCACCGCCAGGCTAAAGCCAAAATACACATAAAAAACTCCTGGAATAGCGCTTCACTGTGGCAGCTTGATACAGTCATACTATAAAGAGAGACATATATCGGACTTTTCGTCGACAAGCTCGAATTAAATGAACATTGCGCATTTAAATTGGTGACATTGAGCCTCACCGACCTGTTTTCCCCACAGTCGAGGATCCTGAAGGATGACCGGGTCGCGAGCGACACTTATATCCAGCACTGACGCCGTGAGCGCCCCCTAGTGGACCGGAGTTTACACGGCAGTGAAAGGGATATTCTCCAGACAGTAGTTACTAGTTCTCAAATATTGGGTTTTTTATTTTCTTTTAACAGAAAATAGTTTAATGTATGTGTAATTCAGAGAAACCTCAACAATAAAGTAGGACTCAATAAATCTTAAACGAGTGGCTAAATCAAATGTTGGGACATCTGAAATGCATACAAGTAGGCCTACTTGTCATTCAATCTTAACTATTTTGCTCTTCATTTTGTTATACATTACTCCTCCACTGCCATTTTGGGCCATCACAAGCACTAAAAATGCACTTACATGCAAACTCAGCTGTATGTATGGATTATATATATATATATATACATATATATATATATATATGTGTAGATTATACATAGATACAGAGCTGATGCAGTTAATAGAGACGGTATAGTATAAATAAGTATATTTATATAAATATTTATATGGGCATGTGTGTACAAATATATAGAAATATTCAACTATGTGTATGTATGTATGTATGTATGTATGTATAGGTATGTGTGTGAGTATAATTACAGTATATAATAGTACTGTTTTTTAGCAGTGTGAGTACAGTGTGTGAGTATTTATAAATATGGGTTAAATGAATAGTGAATGGGGGTAGGATTAAATAAGTTTACACTTCTTCCTACTCCTTTTTGGACATGTAAATTAAGATAAAGTGTTAAAGTATGAAATTCTTTGTTTTGTTTTCTTAATTTCTCTTGAAGTGTTTTTTACATTTACAAAATAAATCAAATTAAAAAAATATATATAGAGTGGGTTAATATGTAGGAGTATATGGAATAGATAGAAAATGTATCATCATCCCTGTATCAACATGCGCTATAACAATACTGCAAAATCAATGAAAATATCTCAATAAATGGTTGTGTTTTTTTCAAATGTTGGTAACATGTAGAGTGTTGTGAGCACTGGAAGAAAGAGATGAGCGAGGTTAACTTGGGGAAAAGTTAAGAGTCAGTTTTAGCTGCAAAACAAAAAGGCATTGATGACAAATCATTTTTTTAAATGTTTTTCAAATCAAAATGTTTAACTGTATTGAAAACTGTATTGTATTTCCTCGTATGTTGTGTGCGACAATTACAGTCATTGGATAACAAAGTATTCTGACCTCATTTGCAGTCCCAAACTACATGTGATACATAGATAAAGCAGATGCGTGAAATAACTTATCCCACTAAGAAGTCATGGCCTTTTCAAATGTGAAACTTAAAGCAATGAAAGACAGTAAAGCTATGCTTCAGTGGTGCACAGTGAAATATTTTGCAGTTTAGGAATTTGAGACTGAATCAAATTTTACTGTTTTTCCATTGTTTTTTGTATTTGACTCGGATATATGGACGCAATCATACAAAAGACCACCTTGATGCAAGATTTTTTTTTTTTAATTTTCCAATTTTTCAGAAATGGTCTACATATTTAACTTTTTAGCACGTTTATAAGGTTAGCACAGATACACAGTGAACTCATCCAACTTTCATAAATAGACATGATATGTGTGTAGTCACATTCAACCAGTACAAATTCAAGCAGTCAGTTCATACGTATGCAGTCCCTTAATGACCACCAGTAATAAATACACACTGACACCATGACAACTTTCATCTTGGAGATTACAAGACAGCAGCCATCCAGACAGCTGTCTGTAATCTCCACGAGTAAAATTATGTGTAAAAAGTTTTACAAGAGATTGTGACAGATTTTCTTGATTTTCTATCCAGAACAGGGCTACTTAAAATTTGGGTTGAAGAAGAATGACAGACTACCGACACAAATAAATTAACAAAAAACACTTAAAAAACAAAAACAAAAAACAAAAGCACAACAAAAACAACAACAAAGACTTTCATAACAGGCTTTTCTCTTTAGGTTTGTTTTTCTCACCTTCATATTGCAACAGTAAGTTGAATAGGATGCATTGCACCCTCGTCTTCATGAAAAGGTTACAAGTGCCACACTTCTATACAATGATAAAATACTTTTGATTTAAGTAAACAAACGTGCTCCCGATTGATAATATTTCATGGGGGATTTCATGAAACCAATGAGCCTGTTCGGAAAATTTGATGCATGGAAAAATGTTCACCGGCGATGACTGAATGTTTTCGGAAATGACTTAGCGACATGTGCACCTGGTGGCAACCATGTCTGCTAAATCCTTGTAGGTGTAAGAACCGTCTTTTTCAAACATCAAGACAGTGAGGGGGCTGTAGTGGGAAGGGACGCATGAGGGTTTGGGGACAGAAGAGTCAAGCTTCTCATAGATGATGTTTTGCACCAAGCTGTGAACAGGTGAACCGTAGATGAACCCCAAGGTCCTCGGGCAGAGGCCTCTGCAGTACCTGGGGTTGTACTTTCGTGGAAAAACGATCCAGTGATCCATGCTGAGCTGGCTGAATCGCACTCTGAAATCATACAAGGCACAATGACTTGTTGGGAATTCAGAGATTGGTAGAAGCTCCGGGAGCTGGTTGTTCAGACTTTTATCATCTCGCTTGCTTTTTGATGATTCCCTCTTCCATCTTCTCCCATGTTCTCTGTGGTCTGGTTTGAAAGCCGCTTGTCTCTTAAATATGTTGGATGCAGAGGATGGCCATTGATCAGCACTGGCATCAGGTGGCAAACGCTGGTGGGCAAACTTACTTGTGTCGTTGAGATAAAGAATCAGAGGAGGGGGTCTCAGGGTGAGCTCCGGTGAGTCTCTGCAGTCGTTTGTCCTGGCTCTTTGCACCTCTGGGCAGGAAACATTGATGAAAAGATGTACAACCTTCTTCTGAACCTTTACGAATGGTTGGAGGAATGAGGTGACGTCCACCTCCACCCAATTCCCGTGGCTCCGACCATCTGTGATGGCAGTGAAGTTCACCGTGCGGTAGACCCCAGGACACAGCTGGCACTGGTTTACCAGCTCGCTCTCAGTGATATTCAGGTAACACACGGAGTTGACAGGCAGTGAGTGGTTGCGGTCAAGCCTGTATAGTAGCGCCGACTTCAGGAGCTGCTCTTCTTTTCTCACCTGAAGAAGGCTGTAGGACAAATCCTGCATGAAACTCTCTGAAATATGGAGACAACAAAATTCAGACAAAGCACCATCACCACATGCCAGTTCTACAGAAGAACACTCAATTTTAACTATAGCCAGGGTAAATATAATCTTCTTATTTCTATGCCTGTTTGAAATGAACAGTAAACAACTGTACTGTATGTCATTCAACAACTGCATAACTTCATAAAATACAAAAAAAAAAAAAGATTTACTGACAGCACAAAATTAGTTTCATGACAAGTCTTTAATTGTTTCATCCATCATATTTAATTAAAATAGAAAAAAAACACCAATGTACTTAAACTAACACCCAATGAAATTGATGTAGGACTTCTGGGGTCCATGTTTTTTTTTTTTTGAATGTCAGAATGTCCCAATAAAGTGCATAATAAGGCGCAAGAGCTTTGAACATTTTCAGTTTATATCTTAATGATTTATTTCTATGAAAGAATGCTATATTTAACCATTTTAAGATCGCTTTTACTATAATTTACTAACTATCAATGCACTGATACAAATATTGTGCTTGATCTACTTAAAAAAAAAATAAGTCAACTTTTTCAAGATTATTATGTAGATCAAGAAAGACTAGTCTTTGTATAAACTACTTAATTTTTTGTATGTAAATAATACATTTTGCAAGTACAGTCAACTTAATTGTGTTAAGTTTACTTTATTTATCAAAATTAAATTCACTTTACTTGCAATTGAATTTTGTACATACTAAAAATGTAATAGTTTATACAAAGACTAGTCTTTATCATCTACATAAACATCTCATGTGAAAAAGTTGCCTTCATTTTATTAAAGTAGATCAAGCAAGATATTTTTCACTGTGGTGTTATACTTAAACAAATAAAGCATGTTTCATCTAAACGTTGGTCAATCTGCCCAATAGATTAAAGTTGTTAAAGGAAAGGTAAATACATCAAGATCATTGCTTGTTGTTTGTGTGTAAAGGAAAAGATTGCCTGGGATTACATAAATACTGCTTGTTAAGGAAAAACTGCATAATGTCTTGTTTTTTTTGAACAAATGCAGATTAAGTTAAAAACTAGATGTATTCATGCAACAAACTTCATTTTTAATTGTTAATATCACAGATTTTAATGTTATATTTGCGCTTAGAGTTATTTTTTTCAGTGTGTAAACGTCAAATGTGTACATAGTGGCCTGTCAGCCAGTCAGCTGGCCTGTCACCACTTGCTTACCTTTACTGCTTTGAGCAAGACATTCATCTTCTGGCTTGATCAGTCGGATGGTGTTGTAGACCTCATCTCCGTCCAGACTCTGCGCTCTGGAGGACTTCTTATAAACGTCTGTGAGATATCTGATGTACCTGTGCTCCGGTTTCATCCTCTTCGCCAGGCTTCCCGGTTTCCACCTGGATCCTCCGTACTCCGACAGGGCCTTGAGCAGCGGGGAGAAGATGCTGCTGTAGGGCTGCGTGACGTCGCCCAGACCGTGCAGCGCATCCGCGGCGGCCAGACGCGGTCCGACCAGCCGGGGGCTGCAGGTGGCCAGCAGCAGCAGCAAAACGGTGCGGAAACGACGTGTGACGGCTGACTTCAGCGTTTGTTTTTCCATTTCAACCAAGAAAACGAGTCAAAAGTTGGAGGGAGACTCTGCTGAGAGCTGGAGGTCAACGGGACCACGCACGTGTGGCCGCCGATCAGCGCGCACAGGTGTTTCCAATCAGCCACATCACCCAGATTCCTTTTTGTTGTTGTTGCTGTAATAGCACTCCCCTTTGAATAAAACCTCAAACATGCTAGTCTGTCAGGGTTTTCTCGTTTGTTATAAACATTTAGCTTTTTTTGCAAGCATAGAAATTAACGTTTATTTGATTGATTAACCATAAAATTGATTAAGGCAAGGCAAGTTTATTTATATAGCACAATTCAATACAAGGTGATTCAAAGTGCTTTACATCTACATTAAAAGCGGCAAGGCATAATTAAACAGTAAATAACAAATAAAATGAAATAAAATTATGAGAAAAGAAGGTAAAATAATAAAAAGCACAAGTTGTTAAAAATAAGGGCAGTAGAGTACAGCAGGTCAGTATTTAATTTATGAGTATGCTTCAGTACGCTCATTCCACAAAGGGAACAGGCCTTGCAGGTTTTGGTTTCATTCTTCTGGGAAAAATGCTGAAAAAGTGTTGAAAATGTTGTCCTTAAATCTAATTATACATTTCTGCATTAATGAAGATAATAGCCACACCATCACAGAATCTGTTTTTGGAGTTTTGGAGTTCTGGACAACAGCCTTGATGGTCCAGATCTCACAGTGCTATTTCCTTAAAAAAAGAAAAATAAAGGCAAGGCAAGGCAAGTTTATTTGTATAGCACAATGCGACACAAGTTAATTCAAAGTGCTTTACATCAACATTAAAAGCAGCAAGACACAATCAAACAGTAAAGAACAAATAAAATGATAATAGAAAAATAAAAGAAAATAGGTAAAATAATTTGTTAGTTGTTAAAAGTTGTTAAAAATAAGGGCAGTATAAGTAGAATACAGCAGGTCAGTATTTAATTCAGGAGTACGCTTCAGTAAACAGTAATGTTTTTAGGCCTGATTTAAAGGATCTACAGTTGGAGCAGACTTCAGGTCTACAGGAAGTTTGTTCCCCCGGTGAGGAGCAGAATAACTGAACGCTGCCTCACCTTGCTTGGTTCTGGTTCTTGGGAACCACAACAAACCAGATCCAGAAGAACCTCAGGGGTCTGGGAGATTCATAGGAACTAACAGATCAAGCATGTATTTTGGTCCAAGACCATTCAGTGCTTTTTAGACCAGCAGTAAGATTTTAAACTCTATCCTTTGACTCACTAACCAAAAAAGATTGATGTTTGAAACACTTTCCCCCCTAATGGTATTGAGTTATATTACATTGTTATCCTGCAGAAAAGTTAACATCTGATTGAATCATCTGTCTGTGCAGAATACCAAAGTATACATTTTATTTGTGGCACAAAGGCTGCCACTTTTGAAGAGATACAGACCAAAAAACAACACGAACTTGGACGAAATTCAACAGATGATTTATAAAAGCTTTCTGTGTGATTTCTTTTTTAAAACTACAACAACTGTTATTTCACTACTTTGTGGCTACCACATAAATATTTCATCTCAAACAAAGCAAAAGAAGTCCACTTCAAAATTCTACACATACCCTTTCAACTGTAGCATTGCTATATTTACAGATGTTAATGACTCCTACACTTTTTGTAACAACGAAACAGAAACATCTCTGCATTTATTTTTTCACTGACATATCCAAAACATTTTGGAGTGATCTTGAGTTTAATTGTTTCAATGCTGCTAAATCTGTTCATTTACTTAACATTAAAGATATGATTTGTTACTTTGATTATCCTAAATATCGTGCTCTTGAACACCTATTGAATTTTCTCATTATTTATGCTAAATTCTTTATTCACAAACACAAATTTGCTGGTGCTACTCCTAAATTTGCCCCTTTTCTACTAGAATTAAATTCTCTCATTAAATCTTTATTTGATAAACAACAAAAAAAGCAATATATTTAAAATCAACAAGGACTTTTAAAAATGTGTGCGATGCCGTGCTTGTGATTCAGATTGCACGTCCCACCTGTATCAGTTGCACAATGCTGTGACAATTCCTGATGGGAGAGGGATCAAAAAGCAAAGAGGGAAGAAAAAAAAAGAAAAAGGTAGGAGATTTATGCTCATTGCTTTGAATCTTTCCCATAGATGAGGCAAACATTCAGACACGTCGCGAGAAAGACTTTTACGTTTACAGATGATGGTGCCCAGTTGCACGGCCACCTGTCCTCCTCTCCCTGTGATCTTTCATCCCCTTCTGCTGCTCTGTTTTCTGCATGATTCTGCTCTCTACCCATTAAAAGCTTTCTTTACATTTAGATTTTGGTAGAAGGACGTAATCTAAGCTGTATACGCTGTGATTAATGATAGAGGGGCAGAAGACCTAAAGGGAAAACAACCAATTTATTTTCCATATAAAAAAAAGAAAAGAAAAAAAGGGGGAGATGAAAAATCTGGGCAAATGTCAAGGGTATTCCTCTGATCGGAATGGCGCTCCAATAAAACAAATTCCTTTGACATCTATTATGGTTCTTCACTGAGAGGCATTCCCCAAACAATGTTGTCTTCTCCCGTGACACTCCACAACTGTTATTTGAGCCCCGCTTCTTAGTGAATCAATTAAAAAAAAAATCAATATATAATATTACCAAGGACAAAATTTGCTAAGCCCGGACCACATGAAGCAAATATTTCTCCATGGCCGATAACAAATTCTGCCATTTGGTCCCTGTGTCTTTTAGCCCATCTTTTAAAGGGAAGACGACCCAGACCAGAATAACTGTCCCTGTAGAGGCCAAGTATGACAGATATGTGTGTTTATGAATTACGCCGCGGATCACTTTCCATAACAGTGGTGAACGCGCAGTGTCCTTTCAAACCGTTTTCATCAAGTCTGTGATCAATTAGTTAATCAGATTTAAAATACTAAAATCTTACATACTGAAAGCAACTGTTTTTACAAGGTTAGATGCTTTTTTTTTTGATTGAACATTTATTAGAACCAGTTCCTAGACAGAGTCTCACACAGTATGACAGGTAGAAATACTCAGCTTGGTATCAAAATGACATCGTACCAAATAGACAATCAAATTGCCAAGAGGTGGAAGGATATTGTTCATAAGTCCACTTATTTCAGAATAATAAAAAAAAGAAAATCCAACTAGCCCAGTTGCACAGAGACTATATTCTCACTTCTCTAAATACATTATAACAGGTGTCCATTGTGTAAGATACAAGTCCGTCTGGAGTCGAAGATTTGCCGTTATGTGTTTAACAGTTAACATCCTTAAGTCTTTGGGTCCACTGGTCCAGTGTGGGTGGATGAGGCTTAAGGCAATTTACTGTGATCATTTTATGTGCAATCAACAAAAGATCCCTGAGCATAAACGCACAATTTCTCCCTAAATCTGTTAACAGTACAGTACCCAAAATGAGTTGCTGTGGTTTTATTGGTCTATTTAAATTCAAAATCTCACGTATTTGTCGCTTCACAGTCTCCCAGAATTTTTGCAATTTAGGGCAATCCCAAAAAATGTGAGAGAAGTCCCCTATCATGCCACAACCCCTCAGACAAAGGGAGGAACACTTATTGTCATATCTAGCTACCACCAGAGGAGTTTTAAAATATCTCACTCTCAACTTCCAGCCAAATTCTCTCCAAGTTGGGCTGCTTAGGTTAGACGCTTTTATTTGACAGAAACATTGCAGTGTTTTCTTGATATATATCCATCTAGTGGTAACCTGCAGCAATTTACTACAAAATCAAAAATGGCAACTAAATGAAGATGTGGAAAATATAATTTAAATATCAGAAAAAGAATTGTTCTCCTCATGAAGTAGCTCCTGCTGGCTTTTCTTCCACTCTGGGGTCTTGCAGGCTGATGACAGAACGAATGCTAGGAGGGGAAAAATGAGGAAAAATTACTAAGACAACTTAAGTGAAAGTCCCCTGTTGAACGAAGCGTATTTACTGCCAGCAGGATGGTCTAAATGACAGAAAATACAAAGAAAGAAAGAAGAGGAGCATGTGAGTGTGAGTAAGACTGTTCTGGAAGACTAGGATCTACATACTATCCACTTCTTATTGCAAAATTGGTCTTTTGAAATCTATACTGCACAATTTAAAAAAGAAAAGGTAATCAACTGAAGCCTCTGTGTGTCTCAGCACTGAGTCCTTGTGTGACTTTGGTTGAGAAAACTCCTTCCAACTATGATCAATGAGGCCACAGGGCCTTGGTCGTACCCAGGAAACCTTTTGTAAGTCAACGCAGCTCACTGCTGGATCCAGAGCCGGCCCAAGACATAAACGAACTAAGCGGCTGCTTAGGGCCCCGTGACCACTAGGGGGCCCCCAAGAGTTAAAAAAATAACTATTTTTACATAAATACACATACTGACGAGGTACTGTTTATCTAAGTTGAGTGATTTTAATTATAGTTTAGTTTTTGTAGTACTTTGTTGTCGCACTTAATTGTTGTTGTTCCACATCAAATTGTTAGTTGCACATTGCTGTTGCAGTTTATTTAAAACCAAAAATAAAGTAGATAATTTGTTTACAGTAAATGGCTTATAAATGATCTATTTGATTATTTGGTTTCTTTTAGTAGGCCTACACTGTAGATGACACTCAGTATCACACTTAGTACTATATCACTTTAAATATTAAGTGTAAATCGACCCCAGGGTTAGGGTTAGGTTAATGGAGGGCCCCAAAATCTAATTTTGCTTAGGGCCCCATGGAGGCTTGGGCCGGCCCTGGCTGGATCCAGGAATGCAACGAGAATGAATATTTTGTACAGATGAAGCCAATTATGAACCCTGGGTTGAGTTCTGGGGGGGACTAATTCATTGAATGTCACAATGAACACATGTTCTGTGGTCAGATGAGATTGGATTTGTTGACACTTTTGCGTGTGTTTTCGTGTGTTATTTGGTCTTACCTTTTACCACTCTTGAAAAGGTCAAAGGCCACATTGATTTGGTCCAGAGGGAAGTTGTGGGTTATAAACTCATCCAGTTTCAGCTTCCCCTCCATGTAGAGGTCCACCAGTTTAGGCACATCCCTCACACTCTTCCAGCCTTTCAAAGAGGATAACAATATCACGTTTAGTAAACCGGAGACATGATCTGATCTGAGGAGAGCTTCCGAAGAGGCCGAGCCAAGCAAACGTAAACAGGAGGGTTTCATCAAAATGTCAATGACATAGTGAAGAGATCAAACATGAAAAAATGTTGTGTATCTTCAGATTTCATTTGAAGATTCTGAAAGATTTTGGAAACCAGTCCTGAATGGCAGCGATCTTCTTGCTCTCAGGTGGTGCATTAAACTGTTCTGAATCTGTCTTGTTAATCATTGCATGAACTTGAGAACACTAACATCTGTCATTTATGTGGGTCAATTCAGACTGCAGATGGACTGAGCTCTTTCAAGGTGGTCTGAGGCAACGGTGAAATTTAATTTTACCTCCAAAATACGTCCCCTTCAAGGTGCGCCCCATGAGGATCTTTATGATCTGGACATTCACCGTTTCCGTCTCTGACCACCCAGCGATGACGCAGGTTCCCCAGGCGTCTGCTGTGGACTCAAGGGCAGCACTCTAGCAGAAAATTACCAGATATTTCAGTTGGACGTCCTTCTGTTATTCATTTAAACGTTTGCATTGTCAGAAACAACTTCACAAGTCAAAACGTCGTGCTGTTGTGTCATGCTTGTTTTATAATCAAACTTGAGCATATGCATGCATCTACCTCTACTTCATTAAATAGTTTTAAACATAAGCTCAGGACACATTTAATTGATCAGATTACCTAATGATATTTCTAGATTTGTTATTTTTTTCTTTAATCATGTAAATATTCTATTCATGCTGCTGTTTTTTTGCTTTTTCTTTAGACTGCAATCATGTATTCTGCATATTTTAAATCTTTGTACAATCTTTTGCTGTATTTTACATAGGTAGAGGCCTCGTATAAGCCCCTTGGGCTTTTTTCCTCAGCCTAGCACATTACCAATCCCTTTTTTACATTTGTATGTTACTTGTTGTGTTTTTATACTGTGCTGAATAAATAAATCTAAATCTAAATCTAAATCTAAATCTAAACACAGTCTTAAAGGTGCACTGAATTACTCAGATGTCAGCGATAGGGCTGGGTATCGATTCACATGTCAAGAATCAATTTCCATTCCGATTCTTACGATTCAGAATCGATTATCAGGATTTGATTTGATCCGATTCGATCAGATATTGATTTGCGTTAGTATTGTTAAAAATGTTTTTTGAGCTGTTGCCTGAATTACATGACTGTAGTTATGCAACATATTAATACTAATGAGCTAATGATGACTGTAAGAACCAATCACCTCCCAGAATGCTTTGCAGAAACATCGTGGGGCAGAATTACCAAACAGATCCAGGGCAGCAAACAGAGGTCGTATGAAATCGGTTTTATTTTTTACCACATTCTGTTTTTATTTTTTCCATTTTCTGTGTTTTTCAGTTTTAAATTTTTGGTTTTTAGCATTTTATGCAAATGTAACCCCAAGAAAGTATAAAAACCAATGATAACTGAAAACTCTAAGGTTTTCATACTTTTAAACATATTTAAAGCCTAAAACATGGCAGTAGTTGTTCTCGTGTCCAACAAAACATTCCTTTTTTGGGCATAAACAAAAAAATTCCAAAAGTTATTTGTATGAAATAAATAACTAAGAAATAAATAACTCAAATATGCCTTTCAATATCCATTTAAAGTGCAAAAAAAGAAAGAAATTGCAACAGCTCAACAGCGCAATTGTGAATTAAATGACCTGACTTCTGGGATTAAAGCTCACCGGGCGAAAATGTAATAATGAAAAAAATCGATCTTTAGACATACGAATCGATTTTTAGGAATTCATATGAGAATCGATTTAGAATCGGAAAATCGATTTTTTTCAACACAGGCCTAGTCAGCGATGTCTAAAGCGGTGAAGGTACCAACCATGATTGCTGGACTTCCAACGCACTCGATGGCGTAGTCCACTCCTCCCTCGGTCATCTCTTCCAGGACTTTCTGAATAGGCTTTTTGTGGTCTCTGGGGTTGATACAGTGAGTGGCTCCAAACTCTTTGGCCTTCTCAAACTTGTCCTTGTTGATGTCGATCCCTATGATCCTTTGTGCCCTGGCAGCCTTGCAGCCCATGATGGCAGCCAGTCCAACTGCTCCAAGGCCAAACACGGCACAGGAGGAATCTTTCTCAACCTGGATTAATGTATATTTGTCAATCAAAAGTCATCTGTGGATTCATTACGATAACACTGGTGGGGTTGTTTGTACATTTCCCTGTGATTACTTCTGCTTTGAATTCGTACTGCAGACATAAAAAAATAACCCTATTCCTATAAATATATGTACATTTCTAACCATGCAGTATTTAGCTTTGACTCTAATTACCTTTTTTTTTTTAATTCTCAAGCGAGCCTGACCAATTCTTAATACCATCAATTTGTTTAATTTATCTCCTTAAACCATCTTGAAATTTAATTTGTGCTCACAAAGGAGCTGAAATATTTGTAAAAACTTTAAGAAGGTCATCGGACGTTGTACTCGACTGCGTTACAATTCCCAGCTGTGCCGCTGGTAAAAGATTTAAAATGATATTTAGGTACGAGGTTTGATCATGCTGCATTTGAGTGCTAACAAATCCTTGTCTTTCCACAGTCATGTCATTTCCAACAAAACTTTTTTTTTAAATTCAATTCCTGCCTTGAAAACGAAGAAAGAGGAGCACTTGAATACAAATCCAAATCTTGCTGTTTGTTGGGGTATGTAGTGCAAGTTTGTTGTATATAACATGCCATGTTGTATATACCGCCATCTAGAGGATAATAATTTAACTGCATCCCAGCTGATTCCAGATGTAGCTGCAAGTGAACAAAGTTGACAGAAATAAATATAAGTGATGCTAATCATTACCTCATAAAAGAGAGGTCCTTCTACTCAAGCTTTTTAGGATTTGTATCAGTAATTATAATTGTCCTGGACCACTGAAATTAGGAATTTAATGTAATATCAAACTTGTGAGTCTTAAGAAATGTCAAATGATCACTTACTCAAAATTATAAAAACCTTCTTAAAAAGGGAACTAACTACAAAAGGCAGACTTGACAATTTCAGTCTTTGAGTTTCCTTCCCTTTATATGTAAAGCCACGTCATGTGACGTATGACTCTATAACAGGTGACTGAGATTAGACTGAGTTAGACTGAGTGTCTGCAAGCATTCATGGAAAATCATGGTCTGCACGCCTTTGAGAGCGCAAAGAACCCGGACCCAGGTTAACCCCTGATTTTAAATGGTGCGATGCTTAAGATGTGATATTTTAAAATGTGTTTGCATTCATCTTGTCCTCTGCTAGATAGATAGATTCACACTGTGAATGTAGCCCAAGTTTATATATTTGCATATTAGTGTCCTGCTGATTGGAGTCCTCTTACCTTGGCTGCATTAACAGCAGCACCATAACCGGTGGAGACAGCACAGCCTAGCAGAAAGACTTTGTCCAGCGGCGCATCCTCCCTTATCTTCGCCAGAGACGTGTCGGGGACCACTGTGTACTGACAGAAAGAGCTGACGCCGAGAAACTGGTAGACCTGCTGCCCCTTGCAAGAGATCCTGCTTGTGCCATCAGCCAGTACACCTGCCTGTGTATTTGCCCTGCATGTAACATAGAACGGTACGCATGAAGATAAAAACCTGGAAACAAAAGCAGGAGAATATGACCGTATGTGAACATTTGAGAATAATGTTACCAGTTCTTCCTGCAGAGGTTTGTTTTTTCACTTTTACACCGTTCACAGTCCCCGCAGTAAGGTAGAAAAAGAGGAATAACTGTGTCTCCTAAGAAGTACACAAAAAGTAAAAACATTAAAACACTTTGTGGAAGAGGACAGAAATATCATCATCATGTGGATGGTAAAGTGTACCAGGCGAGAATCCAGTGACTTCTGGGCCAACACTCTCCACGATTCCTGTTGCTTCGTGGCCAAGAACCAAAGGGAATGGTCTGAAATTCATCCTTTTCTCCGTGTCATTCAGGTATTCCCAGTCTGTGTGGCACACACCTGTAGCAACAACCTGTACAAATAATTACACTGGGGTTGTTCATGTGATCAGATCTCGAAAACGGATACAGACAAAGCAAAAACCAGCAAGGGGGGCCGTGAAAAGTGCTATGTTCAAGCATTTCTTAATGTACGTCATTAATGTACGTCATTGCTTTATCATTTGTCATCATTTTGACAGAATTGGACACTAACTGGAACTAGTTAGTGAAGAAAAATGTAATTTCTCCCACTTACAGGAAATGTTTTATGATAGAGAGGGAAGGTTTAATTTAAGGGGTACTATAAATTTTAGGACTCGTAGAACACAAACAACAATGAAAAGATTTTCTATATCAGTCAGTGGAGTTAAACTATGGAACAGAATGGATTCAGAATTAAAACAATGTCCAAACATTAACCCGTTTAAAAACAAATATAAAAACATGATTTTCACAAGGTACAAAGAGGAAGGGGTTTGGCGCCTTTTGGAGGCGTCATATAACACTATTGAGTGAACGGGTAGATTTGTTTATATTTATGTACAGAAATGGGAAGCTAATTATATGTGTATGTATGCATGTGTATATATATATATATATATATATATATATATATATATATATATATATATATATATATATATATATATATATATATATATATATATATATATGTATGTATGTATGTATGTATGTATGTATGTATGTATATGTGTATTTGTGTGAATACGTTTGTAAGTATATATATATGAATGAAATTTTTGTTTTTTTCGTTTGCTTTGTTTTCTTGTGTTCTCTTTAATTGTTGTCTTTTACATGTACAAAATAAATAAAAATAAATCAAATCAATCAAATAATTTGGGGGTGCGTGTTCCACCTTGATTCGGACTTCGTGGACTTTAGGAGGGGCCACTTCCACTTCTTCAATAGACAGAGGCTTCCTGGCCTCCCAAGCAACAGCTGCCTTGCATCTTATAACCTGCAAAATAAATGTCTTCAGCTTGTTTCTCAACTGGTTGTGCAATGGTATGCTGGGGTACTGATAAAAATAAGTAAACAGTAGTCTAAAAAGATGTTTTCCAAGTATGTTTATGACCATAAAAATGTGAAAATATCTCTTATTTTATAGACTTACCTGACCAGCAGTAGTCATTGTTCATCTATAAATAAAAAAGAAATTAAACAAAATAATATCCACGCATGAATAAATGACGAAGTCCCAAATAGGTAACAATTGCAGTCCTCGACATATCCTGTCAAGTGTGAAAAAAGGAAGAAAGATAAGTTTCATCAGATGTTATGTAAATACTCTTCCGTTGGAGAGTTTACGACACTTTACCACAGCGTCACGCGCCTTTACGGCAGCTTGTGCTCACACGTGTTGTCATCGTCACATGGAAGTTCGTCTCGGTTAAAGTGTGCAGCTAGCAGCTCTTATTTGTAAGTAATATACGCCTAATTCATCTGTAAAACGGTGTCCAAAGCGTTCACGGGGTTGTTAATTGAAAGTGGGTATATGATCTGGAAACTTGAGTTTTAAAAAAGCAACTAATGTTTGTATTTTAAAAGCTTGAAGTGAGCTAACTTGTTAGCATTGTCGTCTCAAGTCTCACTGTTAGAAATGCATTCACTCCTGAATTCATGCACTGATACAAATATCTTGCTTGATCTACTTAAAAAAAATAAGTCAACTTTTTGCATGAGATTATTATGTAGATCAAGAAAGACTAGTCTTTGTATAAACTACTTAATTTTTTTTTTAAAGTTGACTTTACTTACAAATGAATTTTGTACATGCTCTAAATTTAATAGTTTATACAAAGAATAGTCTTTCTCGATCTACATAAAAATCTCATGCGAAAAAGTTGCCTTCATTTTTTTTAAAAGTAGAAGGTCAATACAACAAGATTATTGCTTGTTGTTTGTGTGTAAATGAAAAGATTACCTGGGATTACATAAATACTGCTTGTTAAGGAAAAAATGCACAATGTCTTGTTTTTTGAACAAATGCAGATTAAGTTCAAAACTAGATGTAGTAAAGCAACAAACTTCATTTTTAATAGTTAATATCACAGATTTTAATGTTATATTTACATACCGTAGATTTATTTTTTTCAGTGTGGTAGTTTCTGGATTCTTCTTTAATTGATTTTTACATTTTATTCGCAGACAATGTCTTTCAGAGGAGGAGGTGGACGAGGAGGAGGAGGAGGACGGGGGTTTGGGAGAGGTGGAGGTTTTAACCGGGGTGGAGGAGGCAGAGGTGGAGGATTCGGCCGAGGAGGAGGCAGAGGCGGATTCAACAGGCAGCAGGACTACGGTCCTCCGGAGTATGTCGTTGGTAAGCTCCAAACATTGTGAAAATTTAAAAATGCCATACAACATTATGAGGACGACTTGGATAACAATGCATGGTTTCATCACCTTATTGAACATAATAGTTGCTGGTCCAAAACTCTTTACAGGGGTTTGCTTGTATTTTTCAGCCATCTGATTTTAATCTTTGGTACTTTCTAAAGTAACTTTGCAAATAGTACTCTATAGCTCTAATTATTTTTTTCAAACGACCAAGAATCTCAAGGAAAAGCTCTTCCAGGAAAATTCGTTGATTTGGTTATATATGTATATGTATGTATATATATATATATATATATATATATATATTATATTATATCTTTTCAACAAGCAACATTAGATGTTCAGCATTACAACAATCAAATTGTTTTGCTTTTGACTGTGGAATGCATAAGTCATGTGACCTTTTTTGGTGGCCCTGCATGGGAAACCATCCTGCTTCCATTGAAAAGAGCTTCCTCTTCTTATAAAGCTGCTACAGTTGGAAGACTTTGTTCCTAAACAAATGAAAATGAAGGATGGTGCAGCACTGATTTTTTTTTGCTGACATCAAATTATATATTTGAAATTTTCTAAATAAAGCAAACTTGTTAGAATTGATCTGTTGGGTTGTGTGATTGTGTCCTGTGTGTGAGTACTGTGGAGTCAAATTGTGGTATATGTAAAGTATGAGCTGGTGTGACAGAAGAGGGCTCTCTTCCCAGTAAGTTTTCACTAAGCCGATTCTTTGGTGCTGGCTTGCTGCTTTAAAACACCAAAAATGGTTTCCTTTTCTACCTGCATATGGTAAAGGGTCAAATAATTAATTTACTGATTTAGGTCTTGTTGCATTTTTGAAAACTATTTAAATATTTATTGAGGTGTGATTTCTGGTATTTAAATCCACCCACCCTGGACTATAGTCCTGATGAATACTACATCTTTTGTCTCCAATCTGCAGCGGTGGGAGAGTTTGTGCATCCATGTGAAGATGACCTCGTCTGTAAGTGTACAACAGAGGAAAACAAAGTTCCCTACTTCAACGCCCCGGTGTACTTGGAAAACAAGGAGCAGATCGGGAAAGTGGATGAAATATTCGGCCAACTACGGGACTTCGTATCCTTGTTCTTCTCATTGGAAGATTCTGAGCCATTTAAGACTCAGAATCAGATTCAGAAAGAAGTTTATTGCCAAGTAGTAGTTTAACACATGCAAAGAATTCGTTGTGGTGATTGGTGCAATACGAAAGAGCAAATAATATTAAAAGAAAAAATGTACAACATGTTGGTTTTAAAGTGCCGGAGTAATGAGTCTGTACAAAGGTGACCTGGGATGTGCGTTAATGTGACGCATAAGGTCAGAAGTGGGGTCTTTGCATTAATGTGGGGTGGGGGGGCAGTCTGTGGTAGACGGGGCAGAACTGTGAGACTCTGTGTTGCCACCTAATACTTTTGTGTTCCTTAACTCATTCTTGCAGTATTTTTCAGTGAAGCTCTCTGATAATATGAAGGCGTCTTCCTTTAAGAAACTACAGAAGGTAAAAAAATTAGTAAATGAAATCAATAAACATTTTTATTTTTGATCAATTCAACTACTTCTGCATGCTAACCCGGATGTAATATCTTGCTGCTCTTTCAGTTTTATATCGATCCAATGAAGCTCCTCCCACTGCAAAGGTTCCTTCCTCGGCCGCCGGGGGAGAAGGGACCGCCGAGAGGAGGCAGAGGAGGGAGAGGAGGTGGCCGTGGAGGTGAGGAAGAAGTTTAAGCAATCTTTGACTTTATAAGTGTTGGAACTTGACAATCAAGGGAAGTCTTTTTTTCCCCTTGTTGGCTTTAGTTGTTTTTAAAATGTAAATGACTTTCATTCACACTGCAGTTTGGTTAAGTTTTATTGATTTATTTTTTCTTCCTTGATTTATAACAGGCGGTTTTCGGGGCGGCAGAGGAGGACGGGGTGGAGGATTTGGAGGTGGACGAGGCGGAGGAGGAGGCTTCAGAGGAAGAGGCGGTGGTGGCGGTTTTGGACGGGGATTCAGAGGTCGGTCCACAGTCTCCTCTGAAGTTTAAAAAAAAAAAACCTAGTTTGTTTTGTATGGTAACCTTTTGTTGTTTTTCTTGCAGGTGGGAGATGATCATCTCTGCTGGCCTGGCGTGAGCTTCTCGTCTCCACCTAAACTAAAAGGGCTGGACCCAGGCAGGTTCAGGCCCGAGGGACTCATGCAGACATTGACTCTACTTAAGGAGTTTAAGTTAATTTTTATTCCAACCAGCTTTGGATGAAAGATGGATCCTAATGAATTTGAATTAAAAGTAGGCTTTTATGTGCTGTAGTGGGGACCTTTTCCTGCCTGTTTTTTGGATTCATTTTAAGACTGGTACATTTTGAATATCCAACGGATGTTGAAGATTTTAGTAAAGACATTTGCAGACATTTGCTCCCCTCGGAAGAGCTGGAGGAAGTGTCTGGGGAGAAGGAAGTCTGGGCATCCCTGTTGAGACTGCTGCCCCTGCGTCGCGGTTCCGGATAAGCGGCGGAAAATGGATGGATGGATGGATGGATGGCATTTGCAGAACTTCCAGTGACTTCCTTCCTTGTTGGAAGTCAGATTTCTTTCAGTTTTAACTGAAGACATTGTAATCCTCAATTTGTAGTTCATTTAGTAAATCATCGAATAGTACTTTGTAAATGCGTGTTGTTTTTTCTATGTTTTGATACTTTAAAGAATACATCCTTTACCAATGTCATGTGTACGGTATTCTTTTACTTTTGATGAAAGAGTGTGTATCACTGCCCTGCATGTTTTAGAAGTTTCTCTGCTCCGGCACATCTACATTCAGATTCACACAACTGTATTTTCCCCTGGGGGCAATTTAAGGCACAAGTGAGCAGCTTAACGTGCAACTATACATACAAGTTATATACAAGTTATCGTGCTGTAAATGTGACTATCCAAAATGTCCATAGAGACTAAGTAAAGTACAAATGTAGTAATAATCAGTAGTTACAGGTGTGTGTATGTATGTCTATATATATATATATATATATATATATATATATATATATATATATATAATTTACAAGTTATAGCTGAGGTGGAATGGGTAATAAATAATGGGTGCAAATGTAAAGTAAAGTGTAAATGGTAGTTACAGGGATCTATATCTACAAGTTATGGCTGAGGTGGAATGGGTAATAAATCAACCAAGAGTGTGGTATGTGGGGGGGTCAGAGAGGTAGATTGTGTGGGGAGGAGTCGAGGAGAAGGATGGCTTTGGGGACGAAGGTCCTTTTTAACTCTCTTAATGTCATGTCTGTCAGGGGTATTAGGGACATTACCAAAAGGAAAGCAATCTTTTTGTTTTGCAGGAGAACTGAAGCAGATTTGATTTTACAAGAAACGCATTCTTGTGAATCAGACACAAAGTTTTGGAGAACACAATGGGGTAATACTGCTTACTTTAGCCATGGGTCCAATCACTCAGCTGGGGTATTAATTTTTCAACACAAATTAAAGGGGATATACTTGAAACAGTGCTCTCTGATGATGGCAGATGGATTATACTAGTGATCAAACAAGACAATGCTATCTTTATTGTTTGCAGTTTGTAGGGCTACAACTCCCATGCCTCTAACAAAATACTTTTTAATGACATAATAGTTAAATTAAAAGAACTGAACAAGAAATACCATGATTCGCATATAATTCTAGGCGGTGACTTCAATGAGTGCCCAGATGACACAATAGATAGATACCCTCCCAAACCAACTCATATCTCACAAAATAATAACCTTATTTCTCTTCTTTGTTCTAGCCTTTCCTTGAATGAAGCATGGCGTTTTTTCAACCCCACAAAAGAATACACGACAATCCTTAAAATCTAGAATAGATTTATTTTTAATTTCATCCTCTTCACTTGAATATGTAAAAGAGATTAGCCATTTTCCTGCCCCTCTATAAGACCACAAACAAATCATCCTGAAATTAACTGCTAACCAAAAGACCTCTGATATAAGAGGTTACTTGAAATTCAATAATTCTCTCCTAAAAGATGTATCTTTTAATACTGCAGTTAAAAATCTTGTTAAAGAGATTCTCGATAATGGTTTGAATGATAAATAATAATAAATATAAATATAAAAACAAATGGGAATTATTCAAGTATAAAGTCAGAAATGTTGCTATAAAAATAAGTAAAGAGCTAAAGAAGGAAAAACATAGAAGCTGACTTGATGTATAAACCTGATCTCCTCTCAAAAGAACTAGAGCTAAATGGCTAGAGGAAAGAAAAAGGAACGCAAGTTACTTTTTTGCTTTAGATAAAAAGAAATGTAAAAAGAAAATCTTTAACTGCCCTTGATATAAATGGATCACTGTCCAAAGATCCAAATCAGATAAATACATTTGTTTCTGAATTTTATGGAAAACTTTATAACTCTAACTTCAATGCAAAAGATTGTGCAGACTTTCTTGAGAAAATCCAACCTAATATACCCTCAATTGATGAAAATTTTAAATCCACTTGTGACTCTGACCTCTCTATTATTGAAATCAAAAATGCTTTGTTTTCAATGAAGAAAGGAAAATGACCAGGTATCGATGGATTATCTGTTGAATTTTATACTCACTTTTGTGAACTTATTCAAAATCCTTTTAATGTCTATGTATAAAGAATGCATCAGTCAAGGGGAGATGACCACCACAATGAAACAGGGGATTATTTCTATTATTCCCAAACCTGACAAAGACCCCATACAATAGAAAATTGGCGCCCTATAACTCTTTTAACAATTGATTACAAAATATTGGCATTAGTACAGTATATGCTAACAGATTCAAAGATTGGCTAGATACCATAATTGTGGAAGCTCAAACAGGCTTTATGAAAAATCAACATATTAGCTGTAACATTAGACTCATTTTAGATTTACTGGATTATGCAACCGAAGTACACTCTGAAGCTCTTATCCTGTTCTTAGACTTTTATAAAGCCTTTGACACGATTGAGCATAACCTTCTTTTACAATCTCTATTTGGAGAATTAAAAATTTCCCAACTAGCAGATGACACAACACTCTTCTTAAAAGATAAACTCCAATTATCTAATTCTATTAACTTGATTAATCAATTCTCTAATGCTTCAGGATTAAGACTAAATATGGCTAAATGTGAAATTTTATCCTTGCACAACTGCAATGACTCGTTTATTGAAAATATACCTGTAAAGGACTCTGTAAGATATTTGGGAGTTTTTATAACCAAAAATCTTATATCCAGGCAACATTTAAACTTCTCAAACAGAATAAATTAAACTAAATCCATCTTTAATACTTGGCTTCAAAGACATCTGTCTGTTCTCGGTAGAGTCCTTCTCTCTAAAGTGGAAGGCCTGTCCCGTTTTGTGTATCCATCATTATCCCTTTTCGTGAATGATTCAACAGCCACACAAATTAACAAAGTTTTTTTGAATTTCATTTGGAAGAACAAACCACACAAACTTAAAAAGGGTGTACTTTCTAAATGCAAAGCAGTGCTCTGGAAGTCTTAGACTTCATTGACACTATTAACACCTTCAAAGTTAACTGGCTAAAAAAATGTCTCATAAACCCCGACTCAATGTGGTTCTTCATCCCAAACGAACCACTTCTTTAATAGATTAGGAGGCTTGGCTTTTCTCTTGAAATGTGACTTCTTACCCAGCAGATTACCAATCAAACTTTCAAAATTCAATCAGCAAGCCCTTCTAGCTTGGAAGTTGTCTTTTGTCCACAATTTCTCACCCCACAAAGCTCTTCTCTGGAATAACAGCAATGTCCTTATCAGAAACAAATCCTTGTTTCTACATAAATGGTTTGAAAAGAACATTAACCATATTCTCCAACTCTTTGATGAATCTGGCAATATACTATCTTATGAACACGTTATGTCTGTACATAGTTTCCCTGTTCCCTTTAAAGAATTGAATACTGTAACCCATGCTTTTTCGAAAGATTTAATTCAACTTGTGAAAAACCACCTGAGTTATAGTAATTTTAAGAAAGCACTACCTGCATTAATGTTAGGTGGAATAGAACTAACAGATAAAAAGTGTAATAACAAGCATATACGCCAGTGTTTTCAAAAAAAGAACCAGGTTATTCCTAGAGGTAAATTCTATTGGCGATCTCACATTGAAGAGCCTTTGTCCCCCAAAAAACAACATATAAATAAATAAATACTTCAAGTATCAATTATGGCTAAAATTTAGCCTGTCCAGTAGATAATAAAGATTATTTAAGACACAGCTCATAATTTTGTAAACATTTAGCCTATTCTGTTTCAGCAGTCCATTATGGGAATGCTATGTGATTTTTAAGCAGTATAAAGGATCTTTTGCAGTTTTTAACTTGGTGGGTACCTTTAGTCCCGCCAGAGGCGAGAAGGTTGCATTTCTTGGACAGTACATCTTGGACGCTGTTCAAGTTTTAGTGTTGTCTGACTCTTGTTCAGTCAACATCTCAATTTCATTTCTGTCATCATGAATTTCTTAGTTGCTTCCTTTTCTTTTTTTCTTCTTACTACTTGCTCTCTGTTTTTCTTAAAGGGATGTGTGTGTGTATATATATATATATATATATATATATATATATATATATATATATATATATATATATATATATATATATATATATATATATATATATATATATATTATATATATATTACAATTTTGTAATGACACTCAGAATCTAATAATAATAATAATAATAATAATAATAGATTTTATTTATAGGGGCACTTTTCATTCAAAGAATCTCAAAGTGCTTACAAGATTAAAACAAGTTAGAATCTAGTCAGAGATCCATCAGTTAGACCTCTCCAATAATGTTTTTATGACCAAAGCTTGTAACTAAATTCTCTCTTCACATAGCTATTGTGCTATATCGTTGGAAAGAAGACGCACTGATTTGGCTGTTGTTGCTCATATCTTGTTCAGGCTGACCAGATAGTACCATATCAGTGAGTGCTTTGACATGCCACTCCATGGGAATAACAGGAGTGACAGCTTTATCGTGTTGTCCATCAGGGCAACTTTCCCTTGCACACACACACACACACACACGCACACGCACACGCACACGCACACACCCACACATCTCCACTTTACAAAGAGAAAGGACGACAAAACAAGTACATGGTAATCCTGAGCTGTCAGCATGAAAAGAACGTGTGTGTGCGTGTGTGCGTGTGTGCGTGTGTGCGCGCTTGCGGGCGTGTGTGTGTGTTTGTGTATAAAACATAAAGAGTATATACTGTACATAAGAGGTTTAGCTGCTGCTCCAGTATATACACAGAATCTTCATTAATCATGACGCCATCTGCTCCTGTTCTTCCTTCAGCTGAGCAGCTAATGTTTCCACCCACATGGTTAGGATGATGTTCGGGGGTCCTTGAGCTCCCCACTTTTTTCCCAAAACAAAAAACAATAATCATTATGACAGAACAGCTAAATTCTAGTCACATCATACCACAGGAAACACCTCCAAAAACGGAGCTCTTTTTCCCTAGATGCAGCTGCAAACTGTGGTCTGGCCTTTCGTGGAGGTTTTGGAGTGGCTTTCTCTCCTTGCATGACCTTCCAGCTCATGCACGTATTTTCTTATGGGTTAATGGCACTCTCTTACCTGTTAAAATCAGCATCTTCACAAGGTCTTTTGGTGTTGTTTTGGGGTTCATTCACACATTTTTCACTAAAGCACCTTCATCTCTGGGACACAGAGGCTGCCATTTTCCTGAGCAATGTGACGGCTAGGTGCTCTCGTATTTTTCCCACTTGTTTATTAATGTTTAAACAGATGAACATGGGATCTTCTTGAATTTGGAAGTTGTATCCTGACGTGAACTAGACTTGTGAAGGTCCACATTTCTTTTCCTGGTGTCCTGGTTGATTTCCTCTGATTATCCCGTGATATCAAGCAATGAGGCCCTTGAGTTTTGAAGATGTGTTTTGAAATGCATCTCTAAATAACTCAAATGAGTCAAACAAGGATTTCCAATGCCAACACATCATCATGTTCATACTGTCAGACCAGACTGTTAGTAGAGGAAACAGTCATCCAATGATAACAATTTAGTCTAGTTTTTTTTGTTTTATATCTTATTTTGTAGTCAGTGTTAAAACAATGGTAAACTTTGTCATGAGTTTAAAGACCCGCATTTGCTCAGATTTACATGAAGTAACTTATTTTTCAGGTCTCACATTTAATTATCATCCCTTTTAGGCTGATATTGCAAATATCTTACTTCAAAATGTTGCTCTGAACCAGATTGGTTGTTCAGTTCCTGGTCTACTAAAAGAACAGAGAGGGTGTAGTGTTGGGTGGATGTGACTTATAACGTAAAAGCAGTTTGAGTGCTCAGCAAGGCTAGAAAAAACACTACACATGGAGCACAAATATGAACACAACACTCAACATTGGTTGTTGGTGTCAACTGAGAGAATAACACACATTAGAAACACCATCAACATGTCCTTGACCTCCTTTATAACTTAATTCAAGATAAACTCAAACTGAGGAGTGAGTTATTTGACACTATCTTGGAAAAAAGAAGACGTGATAAAACTGGCCCGGTCAAGTCAGATGTTTAAGATACAACACAAATTCTCCGAGGATAGTTCAGTTCACTTATGACAGCTGGAACTTGAATTGTGAAGCTTTCCTTTTGTTAGGGAGCTTGTGCAGTCAGAAGGCACGTCGTTGCCACTGATTAGACCGTGGTATCTCAGATAAAGGCCTTTACTTTTGTGTGGTTTCAATCTAAACCAAGGCCAGACAAACAGAAGGTTCAAAGTTCCTGTTTCACCATCTGTTTTAGAGATTTTAGTAATGTGCTTGACACAGTTACGTAACATTACTGCCTTCTTTATGCTGATCAGGTAATTATTTTTGTGAATGAATTGTCTTGTTAGTTTACACATTTTACATTTCATTTCAGTCTCATTAGTTTTAAGAAAAATAGCAAAAATGTTTTTAAACTCTTTATTTTGTGTAATCAACCTCCAGCTCTGTTTCAGGCCCAACAGGTCTGATGAAACTATAATCTGTTTATTTTTCTGTTTTACAGCAAGTAGCAGTTGTAGTTCAGCTTTCCAGTAACAGGAACCGGACCACACCTCGCTATTGTGGAAACTGGTGTTTGGACATTCTGCCTGAAATGTGGGATAAAGGATGTATTTTTGTTTGTATTTTTGTAATATTCTTTTGGGATTGTCGTGTTCTCTTAAGAGGAGTATTGCGAAGTGCTAGATCCGAATTAAGTTGAATATGTTGATCAGCTTCTGTGAGAGCAGCTGTCCTGTGTCACTATGGAAGCAGCTTCTTTTCCAGATAACAAGAAAAGGACATTGTTCTTGCACTATTTTAGTTGTGGCTGCATTGTCTAAACATCGACTCATTTTATGTCACCAGGGATTGTTTTTCCTCTGGTTCAGTGGAGAATGAAAACAGTGTTTTTGTTCTGGACAAAAAGGAGAAGAATGCTGCTTTGATGTTCATCTCGTCTGGGAAGTGGTTAATTCTGTCATTCAGCCACGGCCACAGGAATATGCATTTTAATCATTTGTAGCGTTAAGGTTCACAGCAAACACTAAGGAGCCTCACTTTTTTTAATTTAAATTTTTAATTTTAATAAAAAACATAACATGAAGCACCAATCAACAAAACAGTTAAAAACAAAAACAAAACAACGAAGAACAAACACACTAAATTACATTGAAACTAATCAAAACAATGAACACAAACACACACCAGACATCATTACAACATAAAACATACAGTATATCAGTAAACTTAACATAAAAAGTAAGAAGAAAAACAAAAACGAACTATCAAATTCTGCTTTTCATTTTCTTTTTTTTAAGTTAAATGCCAACCTTCCACTTCAATAAACCTTTCCCACCTTTCTAAATACAATCCAACATCACCGTTCATATTAGCAATATAACCTTCCAAAACAAAGTGACATTTAATGAGCATCCTAAATTGATTGATATTCAAAGAATCTGCATTGACAGCTTTAAACATAAATCTTTTTATTTTATATATTTGTATTATCTAAGGAGCCTCACTTGGTGTAAGTTGTTGAATCTTGAGTCATCTTTTGGTCACCATGTCCAGATATTATATTTTTTCATCAAAGCATTCCAGAAATTCAGCCCATGCTCTCCCACAAAGGGAGGCTTTCCTCATTTATGACTGGTGTAAGTTCACAAAAGAAACTGAAAAAATGAAAGCTTTTACCAATTTGCTTAGATGCTTGCCTGCTTTGCATAACTGGCTTTAAGTAAACCCGCTTTGCATGCAGTGAAGTGTGATCCCTTTTATTTCCTGCAGCAGGATCCAATATGTTCACAATAGTTTTCACTTAAGTGCCAGTAGCAGTTTACCACCTGGTTCCCTCCTGCTGTCAATAAAGAATCAAGGGGTGACATCTACAGATTTATTACACATCATATAATGCAATTTAGTTTAATAGCATAAAAAAAAGTTACAAATGTGCAAATTAAGTGTTAGTACATGCTATTAAATGAAAGAGTGAAAATGAAAATGATAAATACTACTTATAAATAGTACATCTGACAGTGATACACTTTATAAAGCTTTACAAGACAGCTCAGTAAGTACATATTAGAACCTCAGTTTTAAGTGATGTTGTGATTAACATTAGTTAGTTTCATCCCTTACATTTTAACGCCTTCTCTTGTAGATCCTCCTACCACTCATTTGCAAACTTAGTTGTCTTTTGTTTCTTCCCTACATGAGGGTGGAACAGTTTACTAATGGCGTTGAAGCTTTTAGTGTGATCTTTGTCTTCGTCGTCCTCCGTCTTCTCCCCGCTCTGTAGCAGGCCTCCCAGGAGCGCTCTGACCTCAGCCGAGGCACCTTTCCCCAGGTAGTGCAGGGCCTTCTTCCCAGCATTATCTCGCTCATTTACATTAGCTCCATAACGCTGCACAAGCAAAACCATTGCCTCAGTGTGGCCATGTATGGCTGCGATGTGCAAGGGCGTGTATCCCCCATGCGCTTTGCTGTTGACATCCACAGAAGTGCCTCTTTTGCCGGAAATACCCAGGAGTTTGTGTATCATGTCGACGTTGCCGTCCTTGGCTGCCCAGTGCAAAGCTGTGAAACCGGACATGAAGTCCTTCTTCTGTGCTAAACGTGTGTCCCGCAGCAGCAGAGCGTGTATCTGTCCCCACAGTCCAGCAGCACACTTCACAAGCCACTCGTGAGCCTGTGGCTCCAAAGGCACAGACTGAGACTCACAGTACTTGGCATCATCTGCTTGTCTTGTGCTCTTGTTCAGGGGCCTCATTAGGGGAGAACCAGGGGTTTCTATGTCCCCTGCCTGTCTGGGGTTCCAATATTGGCTTTCTCTTAATGAATCCCGCTGGCAAGGTGACAAGTTACAAGTTAGACCTGGCAGCGGAGACACTTTTGGGATTGATTTGTCCAAACTCTCAGGTTTATGCTCCTGTGACTGTGAGTATAATCCATCCTGTGTTGCTGGTGCAGAGTCTCTCGGTGGGGATTTCACCGCTATGACAGCAAACACAGCTCCAGAATTGCCCGCTCTGATTGTCTGATCTCCGTAGATATTTAGCACTTTGACAGCTGTTGCATCCGCACTTGATAACCGCCTGTTTTTCTGCATGCTCCCTGCATGCGTCTGCAGGGCATCAGCGCGGTGCGCGTTATTGTTTTCATTATCTCGGTAAATCTCTCTGCCAGACTCTGCTCGGCGCGGAGATGTGTAAGAAGAAAAAGAAGAGAAACTATCATCCACCTGCGTTTCCCCGACTTCTTCTCCATGCACCTCTTTAACAAAGTCCTGGTAGCGTTTCTTCACGACCACAAACTTTACCTCGCCGACCTGCTGGACCACAGCGACGCTGTTCACCAGCCGCTTGAAGAGCTCTCTGTTGTGCTGCCTCTCCGCGGGGTCGCTGCAGTTGATGAAACTTCGGAAATTGTTCAGCAACTCGGAGTTTTTCACTTTGCCACCGTGCTCTAGTAAAAACGACAAAAGAAATTCCTGGTTCAAAGCCATTTTGTCCTGCCGGCCGGGGGGAAAAAACAGTATGAAAAGATGTGGCAGCCCGGGGATAAAACTGCGAGAGCGTCCTCTTCTCTGTTGTCCTGCAGCAGACGGCTGCTTCCGGCCCCCCTTAAAGAAAGCAACCCTAGATAGATGATAATAATAATAATAATAATAATAATAATAATAATAATAATAATAATAATAATAATAATAATAATTATTATTATTATTATTATTATTATTATTATTACTACTACCAATAATAATAATAATAATAATTATTATAATAATTATAATAATAATAATAATAATAATAATAATGCAGGGTCTTCTCATGTATAATTTAAAAAAATATATAATTTACATAATTACCTATTAGCTGTGTGGCGTGTAGCCATGACACACACTCTCTCTCTCTCTCTCTCTCTCTCTCTCTCTCTCTCTCTCTCTCTCTCTCTCTCTCTCTCTCTCTCTCTCTCTCTCTCTCTCTCTCTCTTCTCTCTCTCTCTCTCTCTCTCTCTCTCTCTCTCTCTCTCTCTCTCACACAACACAATATTATCTCACAATATTATTCGTTTTTCGGGTTTAGTATTTCTGTTTAGTATTTCTTTTGTACATTGCTCATTTTTTATATTGCTCTTTTTTTTAATTATTTAGCTATTTATTGGTTATTTTTTTTAATTTTCTCTTTTTAGGATATACTTTTTTTATATACCTTTGCTGCTGCACAAGCAAATTTCTCCTCTGGGGGATTAATACAGTTTTATTCTATTCTATTCTATTCTATTCTATTCTATTCTATTCTATTCTATTCTAACACAAACACACTCTTTCAAGTATCTAATTCAGGGGTTTTCAATTCCGGTCCTCAGGCCCCCCTGCCTTGCTTGTTTTAGATGCTACCCTGCTTTCAGCACACCATGATACAAGGAGCTGTGTCATCAACAGAGATGTACAGACCTCGATGACAAACTAATGAGGACCATTAATTAGAATCAGGTGTGTTGATGCAAGGCAACATCTAAAACACCAAGGGCAGGGAGGCCCGAGGACCGGAATTGAAAACCCCTGATCTAATTCATTGCCAATCATCTAATCAATCTTGTCTCCTCCCATCTCAGAGTACCACACCCGGACTGGCACACCTGAACTAATCAACTTGATTCCCATCTGCCTATATAACCCCTCTCTGCTCAGTGTGCCAGCAGACACAGACCAAGCAACACCAAACCCAGATGCTCTTCTGTTAGCTTTTGTTTAGTTTGATCCTTAGTTTAGTTAGTTTTAGTTTGGGCCTGGAGATGGCCGGTAGTCCTTATTTATGTTGTTTGCTCATTTGTTTTTAGTTAGTTGGGTAAGGGGGGGGTCCAGCTTCGACGTCCCTATAAGGGGTGGGCTGTGCCCCCCCTCATCCTCCTTAGTCCAGCCGGCGTCTCCAGGTCCCCTTTGCCTTATAGTGAGTATTATGATTTATGCTTAGTGCTACCTGCTTAGTGTTATTTGTGGATGTTGGTTTAATAAAATCTGTTAAAACTTGTGCTCTTTGTTGATGTCCTTCCTTTATGTTGAGGTTTCCATTTTGAGCCATATTATTTAAATACTATTTGTGTGGAGACCGCAAAAGTTGCATAAAGACTTGTTTTGTTACACAGCACACAGCACTACTTTTTTCATAACCAGTTTGTTGCCATAGGTTTCACAACCAGTATGTGCATATTCACCTATAAGTATAGCAGGTACCAGGCTATACCCGTATAATCAGGGGGGGGGGGGGGGGTGTTAATGAGGATAGATGCACAAGTTTATTTTCATACATGATTCAACTAAGGCTCAGTTTAGTTTGCAGTTTTACAAGTTAAAACCCCAATACATAAATTGTCTGTCTTGTCATTATTTATACTTAATGAACACGCTTGAAAAAAAAAATTAAAATACATTAAGACAGTGTATCCAAGCCCTGACAGTCCTGCAATCCTTATTTCTGAAGAAAAATCAGAGCTTGTTAACTCTCTCCATGCCAACAAACTGCCTCTGCACTGTGGGTGCCTATAGACAGCACATTGCTACCCAGGAGGGCCAGGTAGCTGTACGGCGAAATGCCAAGTTTTAGCATTGGTTGCCTAATTGAGCCTACTTTAAAACCCAGAGCAGTAAGAGCTAAAGTTTGACAGGCGGTGGAGGCACACAGACCAGAGACTGGAAAACCCCAACTGACCAGAGTCCTGTGGATAAATAACTGTATACATTATTTTGTTTTTTTGATACTTGCAAACTTCTGCTTATGTGTTGTGCCTGACCAATTCACTTCTTGAAAATTGTCCCTCCTGAAACGGGCCGGGCAGCCTTCTCAATCGTTGGAGAATATTTTCACTGAATTTTGCGTGGTGTGGGGGGCCAGCTTCACGCAGGTTCAAGGAGCCACTATTCAATACAATCACATTTTGCTAATAACACCTTGGTGTCAACATGTTTTATAATCCAAAAGCAACAATATTCACTTGCATTTCTGCACCACTGCACATTATTTTGGATGTCTTTTGTTGACATTAGTCTGGTTGTTATTTTGCATGTGAGTCAAATACTATGTCTTTCTGACAGGTTGAATGCTTATTTTTTGGTGTTGGTATCACCCCAGGAACTCTTTCTTTTTTTCTTTCTGAATCCTTTATTTGAACATGGTTTAAAAAAAAAAAAAAAAAAAAAAAAAAAAATATATATATATATATATATATAGACAAGTAAAAACAAAAGCAAAACAACAAGCCTCACAGGCAACAAAAACATGTTCAAAAGGATTAGGAGGAAGTCATAGATTGATGTAATCCTAACCTTTATTTAGATTATCATCGTCAGCACTTGACTTTTTCATGTAAATATTTTGCTATTGCTGTATTTCCAGTATTAATTCTTATGTAAATAAATATATTCTATATTATCATTATAATATCACTCATCCTGTGCATATATGGTATTGTATACACAATAACATACATATATATACCTAAGTACACACATACATACACATGTACATAATATGCACACATATACACTTGCATACATACACCTACGCATACACATATACTGTATATATATATATATATATATATATATATATATATATATATATATATATATATATATATACTGTATATATATATATATATATATATATATATATATATATACAACATGCTTACATCCTCACATACCTGCATACCTACGTAACGGTACACACATACACATACATACTGCTACATACTATACCGACCATATAGTACACACATACTATACTGACCATATAGATTGTTAATGCAATTCATCATCCTTTTACCTCATAAAGAGGGATTCTTTATATCTTTTCTTGAATGTAGTCACACTTGAGCATTGTTTTATCTCCACATTGATACTGTTCCATAGTTTTACTCCGCATACTGAAAATACAATACTCTGCATACTCTAAGCTGAATCCAGAGGAAACAGACTAATTCTTTGATGCAGAGACTATTTTTTTGTATCAAAGGAGACAGAATTAGGATGGCTAGCAAGGCTACATACCTGCTGTGGTACAGAGATAGTGAAGTGACGTCATTTTGAACTAGTTTTACACATAGATTGCACATTTGATATGTTGATAGGCTACAACATGTAATCTATTAATATAACCCTTAATTTAACGTTTAACTGTTTAAAACTAAACACATGAATACCTGGGACATGACTTTTGGTCTGTTATCTTTTTGGAGAGCCTCCAGGAGGGGGGAGGGAGCATATTGAACTGGTTGCAACCCAAATCTAGACGGCAATTTCACTGGCTTCAGTTCCTTTTTAAATGTGTTTATTTTCACTGTCCTCCATATTTAAAAGAACTCATGATTCCATATAACTCTCCGTAATCACTCAGACAGATGAATTTCCCTTTTTTCTTTGTTCCTAGAATTTCAAAAGAGGTTGGTAAAAGATCATTTCATTTTAAAGCTCCATCAGATTGGAATGGTCTTCCTCTCTTTTTGCGTTCTATTACCTCTTTTCATTGTTTTAAGTTGTCATTATACTCTCATCTTAAAACAAATTGCCTATGTTTTTAATTTATTTATGTATTTTTTTTGTCCTTTTTTCCTGTTACTGTATGTTATATTCATTTCATTGTTCCGGGTATTCAATTTGTCTATTTTATAACTAGACTTAGGGGTTGTGTGTGGGAGGGGGTGAGCAAGATGTCTGTTTGTTTTATGTCATGTATGTATATACTGTAATGTGATGAATTGTAATGTTGTATGTTTTCTTGGGACCCCCTTGAAAATGAGATGGCACATCTCAAGGGGCTATCCTTTAATACATTCTAAATTCCAAATATGTTTCTGTTTAAAAGCATCGGTATACCGCAGCATGTTGTTGCTATCAGAGGTGTCAAGTAACGAAGTACAAATACTTCGTTACCTTACTTACCGGTAAGTAGAAATTTTGGTTATCTATACTTCACTGGAGTAATTATTTTTCAGACGACTTTTTACTTTTACTCCTTACATTTTCACGCAATTATCTGTACTTTTTACTCCTTACATTTTAAAAACAGCCTCATTACTCTATTTAATTTCTGCCTTAAAAAAAAACACTATCCAGTTAAATTGCTCCATCCGGATAGATTGAATTTGGTTGTGGTTGTTTCAGATGTTCTTGTCCAGTTTTTTTCTTACATCCGTTCCCTCAGATTCCTGCAACTAAACTTGGATGTACATTCCAATAAAGGTTAGGATAAATGATAACATGCCTCTGAAGTTTGACTTTTTGCACCATTACAATACTTATAGGCAACTAGTCATCATATCTTCTGCTCTCTGAAACACATAATGCTCAATACACATATATGGTTCTTTAATATATTTGCATTATACTAAGATGCATTCATTTTCAATGGCTTTTTTCCCCCCTTACATTACTTTTACTTTTATACTTTAAGTAGTTTTGAAACCAGTACTTTTATACTTTTACTTGAGTAAAAAACTTGAGTTGATACTTCAACTTCTACAGGAGTATTTTTAAACTCTAGTATCTATACTTGTACCTGAGTAATGAATGTGAATAATTTGACACCTCTGGTTGCTATGGAGCTGGTCACAGTGAACAGGGAGATTCCTTTTGAATAAATACAGTCGAAAGAAACTCTGAGAGAGTAGTGAAGATATACTTGTAATTTCGCCCTCCAACACAGAGGGGGTGTTGGCTTTAAGCAGCCACAATGAAGGCATCGCGCAGAGCGCAGGTCTGGATGAAGGCAGCTCACTCCCACACTCAGCTACTCAGGACGATGGCGGCCAGTGAGGTAGGTGTTTTCGCAGTGTGATGATGATGGTCATGTACTGTCTGTGGTTTTGGTGTCTTCAGAGTGGCGTTTACACAAACGAAGGCATATAATTCAGGTGTCGGGGAGAGTGCCAGGACTGAGAAAGCTTGTTGTGTCCAGTGAAGGCTGATTTAAGATAATTTCGGCTTGACTCGAGATGCAGACGCAGAGCTGCGGCTGGTGCTGAGGGAGCGTCGCATCGTTGCATCGTTTGGCTGAGCGGTCTCTAGAGGCGTAAACAAGCTGATTTCAGATTGCGTGAAGCATCGTGCAGGGTGTGAAACGGTGCTCTGCTGTTTACAGTGTCAGCACCTCTGACAGGTGTGCAGAGCTGCTGAATTAACAGGTCTCACGGATGATTGGAATTAAACAACACACAGAGGTCAAGAGGATAAAGATAAGTACTAGTTTCTTGCTCTAGGTAGTGGTGAAGTGCAACTTGTAACTTGTCTACCAGGTGATACAAGGATAAGCAAAAGAGACAATAAACAAATACATTTTTTTGTTTGTCGTTGTTAAAAAAATAAATCACAATAAAACATGCTTGATATTTAATTTTGGAGTTAAGTTGCACTGGAATAAAGGAAAGAACGTCAAATTAGTGATCTTAGTCTTATTGTGATGGGAGGTTATGAGTATGAAGGCAACGAGTAGCTTGGATATCCTCTCACCCAGTGAAATAACATCCACATAAAGAGCTCTTTGTATGTGTGTGAGAGAGAGAGTGAGAAAGAGAGAAGCAGAAGCGGATGATTGTTGTATTGAGCACATCTAGGTCCTCATGTTGAGCCTGTTGCAAGATGCCAGGAACCCAGGGTGAATCTGGAATCTGGAAGAGCAAACTTTCAGCAAACATCTTTTTGGGCCAAAGTAACACGCCTTATAATTCATGCTTTCATATTCAGACTGATGCTTTATTTATTTTCTTTTAGCTTCATGTAATTAAAGATAGACCAGAGAAAGCTCACTATAACAGAGAATGTAACCATTATGTGTTGAAATTAGGGAATCAGCAGTTTAATCAATAATGAAAACAGCCATTTATTATGTAATAAGTCATCTATAATCACAATGCATTATGACTTTATCCTAAAGCTTCTCAATACACTCATAAAAGTGTGAGGTTGGTTCTGCATAATTAAAATGATTCTCTTGCATGTCTTCCATTGATTAATTTGGTCTGATAGTGAGAAAGAATCTTTTTATAGATTGGACCATACACTGTAAAAGAGAGATGGCCTCATTTGCAAAGACGGCTTTTAAGCTTAAAAGCTGAATAAAATAATTTATTTAATGTTAAAATGTCACTTTCAACTTTATTTGAAGGAATATTTCCTTAGTTTGAGGAAGCATCATCCCCCTGCTAAAATAACTTTGGACTCCCATCATGGTTGTATCTCAGAACAACAGCGTCTTGCTTCACAAGATTGTGTTTCACATCAACAATGATGAAACTAGCTCACAGAGCTACAGTGGATGTCATGGCAGAGACTAAAAAACGCCATGAAGGAGGAGAAAATGAGAGACTGACCGAGCAAGAGACCAGAGAATAGATCTTGGACAGTGTCTTGAAATTAGCTTTGCCTCGGTTCCCCATTTTAAAAAAGCTCAACATTTATTTACATATTTTGTTGTTGCTTTTCTGCTATCAGGTGATAAAAAAGAAGGATATATTAAGATTCACGTAACGCTGTTTGTCTCAACTATTTTCAAATATCAATACTCAGAATGAAAAGCGAAGTGTGGAGCTCAGTGGCCATGTGGGGTTTGACAGTCTTCCAGATCAGCTGGTCAGTAAGTCAGTTGCACAAGGATTCTGCTTCAACATCCTCTGCGTAGGTATGTGTGAATTCAGCCGGAATTACATTTCCATCACCTGCATCACCTAGGAGCAGCAATGCATCTTCCTGCTTTTGTGCATCCTGTGTATTTTTCCCCATAGGTGAGACAGGGATAGGCAAGTCTACGCTGATGAACACTCTGTTCAATACAACTTTTGAAAATGAGGAAGTCAGCCACTATGAAGAAGAAGTAACGCTGCGTTCTCAGACATGTGATCTGCAAGAGAGCAATGTCAAACTCAGGCTGACCATTGTGCACACGGTTGGGTTCGGGGATCAAATCAACAGAGAGGAAAGGTACAGTATGGTTACTAATCGTTCGACTTTGTGTAAGCTTTACTGTCAGGCAGCACGTGAAAATTATAAATCAGAATCAGAATCAGAATCAGAATCAGCTTTATTGGCCAGGTTCGAACATTGTCCAACAAGGAATTTGACTCCGGTAATTTTGCTCTTTGGTAGTAAAATAAACAATAAAACAAATGTGGAATTTCTATGATACAGAATAAACAGAATAAAGATTTAAGGTGCAGCAGTTTGAGGTAGAGAAAGAAAGAAAAGAAAAGGGACAGTTCTGTATAAAAATAAAAAATAAAATAAAAATAACCTATTTTTATAATTTTACAAGACAATTATACAAAAAAATACAAACAGATTATACAAAGAAATACAAAGTGAGGGGAGCAGCAGAATGAGGCAGACATGGTTATCAAGGAAGGTGCTAGATGATTTTTTTTTTTTTATTGCACGTGATTGGTTTCTCTGAGACTCTGAGATAAAGCAGAGATGCTCAAAGAGAATGCAAATATCACACCTCATTTTGCAGTTTAAAGAAACAGGCATATGGACTTAGTTTGAAGCTCCAGCATTTTGCTTCATGTTTCATGGAGTTTGGCTTTTTCTTACTCTTGTTGACAGACAAACAGATAAGGACGGAAAGAGTTGCCTGTAATGAATGTGGAAACATTATGAAATGTTATTATAGTGTCATAATAAACCTCTTAAAATTAACACAGATGATATCACAAAAATGTCTCTCGGTGAGCTCAGTAAATAATCCTTGTTCCCGCTGGCTGTTGTAAATAAAGTCAGAGAAACTCTCTGATGATGGGATTGAGAATGAGAAAATCATGTTAGTTGGCATTTAATCATAGAGGGAAAAATAAGAACAGGGGAATGACTGCTAGAAAAAAAATCAGAATCAGTAGCCATTCGAGGGGGTCCAACAGCAGGAAGTACAGTATAAAGCTCTGACACTCTTGGCCAACTGCAGAGCCTGTAACCAGAATACTAATTTCTGTCTCATGCAACAAGGAAAGTAATGTTGCATGTTCATAGATGTCAGGATAAAATAACCATATGTGTATTTGTTTTTTTTCAACTCTTTTTGTGCAGCTGCAAACCTATTCTTGATTACATTGATGCCCAGTTTGAGAAATATCTTGAGGAGGAGCTAAAAATAAGACGTTCCTTGTGCACCTATCATGATACCAGGATACATACATGTTTGTATTTTATTGCTCCCACTGGACATTCTCTGAAGTCCCTCGATCTCATCACAATGAAGAAGCTGGACAGCAAGGTGATGAAATCTCGAAGCTTTGCACACTTTATCAGTTCCTGCTGCTTGTCTCTCTGTACTGCCACTCATATTATGGTTCTCCATTTAGGTGAACCTCATCCCCGTTATTGCAAAGTCAGACACTGTAACCAGGAGTGAACTGGACAAGTTAAAGCGTAGGATTATGAGTGAGCTGGTCAGCAACGGAGTGCAAATATATAACTTTCCTACAGAGGATGAGGCCGTTTCAGAGATCAACTGTTCCATGAATGTGAGTCCTAGAAACCAGAAGGATTCACATATTATTTATTTATAAGGGAAGTGGTGGGGATGGAGTGGAGCTATTCATTTTCTAGCACTAAATCAACTTAAGAGGACATTTAATGTTATGATATCTCAAAGGAGCAATTGAATGTGTAAATACATTCAGGTACATAAATAGGTTTTTTTTAGATCTTGTAAATGACAACACTATTTTTCAAGACTGTAACAATATCTTCACTTTGTATTACAGAATCTTCTTCCCTTTGCTGTGGTCGGAAGCACTGACGATGTAAAAGTGGGGAATAAGATGGTGAAAGCAAGGCTGTTCCCCTGGGGATCAGTACAGGGTAATTCTTGTGGACTGATTTGAAAAGCATCTCAAATGTCCACCTGATGATGCAACTATATCACAAAGTTGTCATTCAAGATTTATTGGATATGCAACAGATTAAGTAACCAAGCTTTTTTTTTTGTAGTGGAAAATGAAAACCATTGTGATTTCGTGAAGCTGAGAGAGATGCTGCTACGTGTTAATATGGAAGATCTCTATGAGCAAACGCACACTCATCATTATGAGCTGTACCGTCGCTGTAAGCTCGAGGAAATGGGTTTCAAGGACACAGGCCCGGACAACCATTCATTCAGGTGAAACGAACAGTTCTTGCTGTCTTATGATGTCTTATGACAATGGTGTAAATGGTTTGATATCATCTACATACCATTCAGAGCAGATAAATGCCTCCCCTGCAGGCTAAGTGCCTTTATACATTTCAATTTAATTGTTTTTTTTTTTAAGTTTCCTTTTGAAGAGCTATGTTTCCCGTCCTTACTCTGTCGTGGTGTTTTGTGACATTATCGTCAAAAAACACTCAATATAAGTTTTGACTTTGGTCCAGGTCACCTCTTGTGTTTATGGCACTATGTCACACATCATTAACACTGGGTACAGGATAAGACCGGCTCACAGGGCTACACTGGGCATCATGGGAGAAGTGACTAAGAGACCTAAGAAAGTAATGATGATGAAAAATGCTGTAACAGTGGGTTTTTTTTTTAAATATATATCATTTGTTTTAGAAAACATTAGACCAGAAAATCTGATTTTTATTTTCAGTGCTTTATTTTGTCTTACATTTTTTCACAACATACTTACAAATAGGGCTTATTATGGGCAATTTCTTTCCAGTTTTCTTCTTGCATGTTTGTACCAGGCTGTAATATCAATTTCAAATGAAGCACTTCCTCAGGGTGGAGTGGATTGGACTGCTGCATCTAAACCTCCTAAAATCAGCAGCTGAGAACAAAGGTGTTATGACAGAGCTGAAAAAGGGGTTGTGTTATTGTATCTCTGAGGTGCATTGGACAAAGAATTTCATATTTCTTTAGAACGTCAGAAATTGCACCAGTATGTGAGAAAAAAGGGCATAACATGTCTCCTTTCATTTTGTAACAATCCTCACTCCTTGATGTCAAGGATTAGATACTACTGCAGTAGCAATTTATAAACCATGAAGAGGAACATTTGAGTATTACACTTTTTTAATTCCTTTTTTTTGCTTAATTTAATTATTGAACAAACAACCTACATTATTATCTCTTAAGGTTACATTTTCCTATCCATCTTTTTGGAAAACAGCTAAGTTACTTAAGTTACTGCTCACAGTAGACCACAAACAATCCTGACAATAAATATACAAACCGGAAAAAAAAAAGAAAAAAAAAGAAAAGTGCAATACCATTCTCTGCAACGTGCATAAATAACATCTGTAAATATCCATCTGTTTTTCTTTTTGTATACTAGTATTTTTTATTTATTACTATTTTTATTCTCCTTCTTCTTCTTCTTCTTCTTCTTATTGTATATACTGTTTATAGTGTTTTTTTATTATTATTATTATTATGTGATATTGTGTGATATTGATGCCTCTTGTGTTTTGCACTATCCCCTTTGCTGCTGTAATCTGGAAATTTCCCCTCTGGGGGACTATTAAAGGATTTCTTATCTTATCTTATCTTATTTTAGTTCATATGTTGACAGAATCGCAAATGAAATCCTTTCATCTGTCATCTGTCCTTTCACCAGTCTATGCCGTTATAAAAAGCACTAATCTGGCAATATTTATATTTTCCCCCTCAGCATAAAATGGGTCATCTAAGCTAATTTTGTATCCACTTCAAGTGACTCTTGGTACTAAATTGTATCCATATAGGGGAGGAAAACTAACTTATTACTGTGTTACTGTGCTCTTCAGTCTTCAGGAGACGTATAAAGCCAAGAAGAAGGAGTTTTTCATAGAGCGACAGCAAAAAGAGGAATCCATGAGGCAGATGTTTGTCAACAAGGTCAAGGAGGCAGAAGTTGAGCTCAAGGAAAAGGAGAAAGAGGTTGGAACTGAATGCATATCATAACTCCTGACTAGTAATGTAGTATATTTGACATATCTCACATTGTTCACTGTGGCATCATCTTCAAAATCTCTAGCTTCATGATAGATTTGAACAGCTAAAGACCAAGCACCAGGAAGAAAAGAAAAATCTGGAAGAGAAAAGACGGGAACTGGAAGAGGAGATGAATGCCTTCAATAGAAGAAAGGTGGCAGCTGAAACACTGATGGGACAGGCACTCCAAGGATGCTCTCAGCAGCCATTCAAAAAGGACAAGGACAAGAAGAAGTAAGTTTAATTTTCCAAATTCATTGTGTATTGCTGTTCAAGTATTTCTTTCGTATGTCAAAGTTAATGCCTGTAAACCTACGACATATACATACGGCATTAAAGCAGGTCTGTGCGGATTCAATTGGACGTGGAAGTGATTAGTGGGATAGTGTTATCCTCCCAAAGGCCGTTTTTGCCCAGAAACGGATAGAGGGACAGATTCAGACCGACACTATGTGCCCAGACACTGTAGGAGGGGTCACAGCTTGCATGACACAGCCTGATGCTTACGTCTCTGCAGGCTGACCTGCCAGACTCTATTTCAGACAGGCTACTTCTGTTTACGTTTGACTTGTCTCACCGATGCTCATGCCATGTGCAGCGCAGATGATACTCAGACATCCCACATAGAGCTGTAATCATCTTTGCAGGTGGAAGCAGCACTTGTCAGGGTGAATTATGTATGCTCAAGACTCACATACACAGTATGAAGCCAGGATTAGCTGAGCAAAATCCACAGTCACAAAGATGATTTGTAATGAATGTGGACAAGTGAAAGTTTAATTAATTCAAAGACGTTTACTGTTAATGGCTTGAGTTTGTATTGGCTTGAAAATTGTATCATTAAATGAATTTATTAAGAATATATTATTAGTAATAAAAAGTGCAATAGATACTGTATGTCCAGCAACAAACTAGGGTTAATACTCAAAAATAAACTAAAAGATTAACTTTTGCATCTAACATTGGTGGTAGATTCTCGGTGCAGAGGGATGATGGTTGAATATTCGTTCCCCAGACTTGGTGCTGTGTCTTGTTGGTTGTGACCTGAAAGGCACTTTGTTTGTTTTTTACTTGAATTATTGCATTGAAAAAAATAAGCTTTGTAAATGTAATTGTATTGTTTCACTTTGATTTTGAACAATTCTTTCCTTATATTGTATTTCTTAAAATGGAGTTGACCTGCCTTGACTCTGGTCATAGCCTAAAATATAAATGATGTAAAGTAACAATTATTCAGAAAAAAATACATTTAAAGCCCATACTCTGTTGCATTATAATTTCATTTCATATATTATTTTGAATTTTTTCACTCTTCAGACCCTTCATTTTTTTCTTTTGCCATATTTTGCTTTTTTCCTTTCCCCTATCAGTTGATTCATGGATCAAAACATCTAAGGAAACCAGGAATGTGTCCGCCGTCAGCATGGAATAAGCAGACTGTCTTGTCTGATGTTATTTACTGATTGTACATGTAGAGTGACTAACATGCTGGCTAGCCACTGTGTATGAATAAAAAAAAAATTAGCATTGTTCAGTGAAATTGTTTTGTTCCTAATGCTGACTGTGATTGACACATAACAAATCCATGAAGAGTTTTCATAATGCATGTTTTTTGTGTAATTTTTTTTCTTCTCTTTTAGGTTATTACATTGAATGTGTGTTTTTATCTGCAGATGAAAATATGAGTCTCAGGTTCTCAGTGAAGTACTAATAGGACTTAATAGAAACTGTTCAGTTACTGACTGAACTCAGATTGTGAGATATCGTATATTATTAACCTTGTACAAGTTTTTTTGTACTTGCTAATACAAATGTTTACATTGTACTGTCTCATGTATGTACACACACGTGTCTTTTTTTAACCGTTGAAATTTTATAAGATGATTAAATCATCTAAACACAAGTCTATGCAAAGTTATAAAGAACAGCATTTAACAAATTTACAAAGAGTCTGGAGCTGAGATAATCTTTTGTCTTTATTTACATTCAAATAAAGAAAGAGGATGGAAAAAAGAATGCAGCTTTGGTCCATCTGTCACCTGCGTTTGTGTCTCTTCATCTCCTTCAGTGCTCTGTGACTGCCATCACACACCCATTTGGATGAGTTTGAACATTTCACATTGCAGCCATTGTTTTCATGACACATCTGTCACTGTTTTGTTGAAAGGTGTTCCTTTGACAGCAGTATCTTTCTGCTCAAAGTTTTGTTTATTTTTCTCCTCAGACCGTGGCAGTAAGCTCAATACATAGCAAAATGCTTTTATTGACATTTACACCAAATGATAGCATTCCATGTGTATTGATGGTTTTTCTTATTGACTGCCGCCTTTTCAGATAAATGACCTGCTTTTTCTTTCCCTTCATAGCTTCTTTAGTCTTCCATCTGCGTGCTCCTTAACCTCGGGAAGGAATTTGAATTAGAAGACTTTCTGCCACATCAAAACATCACAGACGAAGTGTTTTATTTTTACAATACTTAATAAAGTTTTATAGATGCCAATTATCCCTGGAGTTTAGTAAGTCTGAAGTCTTCCACGTTATCTAAACTTTATTCTTTAATCCTTTAGACAGTGATCTGTAGCGTGGTCTCTGCATGAATCCCAAACCTCATTGCAGCAAGTAATAAAAGATCTTTATTACTCAAATATTATTCTGTATAAAATGTGCAATCCTCCTGCATTTGCCATGCTATGCTTGTATTTTCTGGAAATCTACACTGTGAAATGTATAACTGATTTGTCATTGCTGTTAAAGATTGCTCTTAGTTAATGATTTTCAGTTTTAGAAGCACTTTAAATCAGTCATAGTAAATATACTGTCTGAATTCATATTTAGAACAATAAATGGTGTCCTACCATCCTCGCTTTCAGCCCTTACATTATCGTTTAAATATATATATATATATATATATATATATATATATATATATATATATACATATATTTCTGCTGTTGCATAAAACAGCCCAGATGTATATACAATCAGAAATTTCTTATTAGTAAATCTATATGGTGGGTTTGTGTGAGCCTGCTTGCATATTTGTAAATCCTGCTGTAATAAAGAGTAACTTTATCCAAAATTGTTTTTACTGTTCTGTGCATGATTGAACTTTTTGACAGAACAAAGACCAAAGAGATGGGATGAAAAATCCTTTGTGGTAAGTCTGGCCTCTGCAGGCTTGGGTTCCTTCCAGACTTTTCTAGAAACCTGCCAGCAGGCCACTATTCACAACAAAAAGGAGCACGCAATGCGTGTTAGTTATTGGTTTTTGGAAACAAATATTTCATTAGGTTCTCTTCTGATAGTGAATAGTTTTCTACTTAACTAATCAATTTATTTTTTATTATTTGGACTTTTTATTTTATTTAATGAGCTTCCTTATTGAACTATTAAATAATTACTTAAAACACAGCTATTTAAAGTGATGACATTTTTGTTTTGAATGCAATCTTTTTACTGATTAAATAAGATTTAATTTCGTAACAAAACTTTATGTCCTGAAAAGGATCAGACAGCAGTCACTTGCTCGGGCTTGTTCCCTTGCACGTCCGTGATTGGTCCGTTAAAACCCAGGGGGCGGGACTTAGTTCTGAGTGGCAGCTCAAATAGCCAATTGAGATTGAGAATTTCCTCCGTCGTCGCTGAACAGCCAATGAGCGCTGGGGATGTTTGTGCTGGGGTTTCGTTTTATGCCTCCTTATTTACCTTATCTGTCCTTTTCCCCGTCGCCTTTCGCCAAGGGTAGGGGGTGTGCATAGGCAAAATTTTCCTATGCTTAAAACTCTCTGGCCATCTTTCATAATTATACTTTTTGTGATTTAAACTTTTTTTTTTCATTCGCTTTTTAAAAAGCGCGTGGTTATTTTTTTTTGCACTGCCATTATTTCACAGATTTTAAAACCCCCTTAACTATTCAAGGTAAGTAAACCAACCTGTTTATATAATATTAACTAACCATATTAGATGTGTAGAAGGTGGGATTTTAACTCATTGAGCATTGTGCTGACATAATGACACTATAATGACACTATAAACAGATGGAAATAAGATTTGTAGCCACCATTAGCATCTGCAGCTAGTGTCGCAACTCCTTTTGGTACTTTTTCTGCAGGACGTATATTGTGTCAATAACAAATGTCGGTAGTACTGTCTATTAATGCATAATATGCAGTTGTTAATGGTATGAAGCGTGCTTGCTGATAGGAGACGGGGACATGTCCAGACATGACGCAGCTCCTGCCCTAATAAAGCCTGTTTTATGGTTCCGCGTTAAATCGACGCAAAGCCTACGCCGTAGGGTACGCGCATACGGTGCGCGTTGTCGCCGTACCATACGGCGTAGGCTTTGCGTTGGTGTAACGCGGGACCATAAATCAGCCTTAACAAGGCCCAGTCCTCTGTAAGCTGCTCACACTTTTACCCATATCTTTTTTTTTAAACCGTGGATATGCCGTATGTTAAGTGATTTGCATTAACATAACGACTTTATAATATAAATGCTGGCAAAATATAGCGTGACAAATCCTAGTTAATGTGTCCGAGCAGTCAATCATTGGCCAGTGCTGTGGAGTCCAGTTCAATAGCAGCTGTTGTTACAGGATCAGCACCAATATGGAGGCAGGGCCTTCCTTGGCTCTCCCAGCTCACCACTAATACCTTTTAAGACCGAATTGTATTGTAATTATTAATTGTTGTTCATGCATAATCAAAATAATTAATGTTTATGAGAGCAGCATTCATACCGGAGTAGTATTTCAAAATCATAATTATTCCAAGGGGGATAAAATGTTGTGGGACTTTACAGAACATTATAGAAAGCATGATCTGCTGGTCAAATTAAAGGGGACCTATTATGGCATCTAATACCTATTTTAAACAGGCCTTGAATGTCTTAAAAACAAGCTTTTGATTGTTTCTGCTAAATAAATTAGAAATTCAGCCTCTGAGCCATGTCTTTATCTTCCCATTCTCTAACCTCATTCTCTATACGGGATTCTGAGTGGGCGGGGCTATGATAATGAGGCACTGGTTGCGTCCGAAATCGCATACTTCCACCCTAATGAGTATGCAAAATGAGTGTGCGAGATTTTTTAGTGCATCCGAAACATTAGTACGTACTCAATAGTATGCGCTATCCATACTCATTACGGAGAAATTTATTAGTGTGGATTGATGGACACTAGCCGAGCAGAAACTTCCCACAATGCAATGCAGCGGCGTTTGGTTGCTAAGTGATACGTATATGTCATAAGTATAATATTAAGTCTAATAATATTATTATATAATATTAATATTATAATATTCATATTTAATAATATTATATAATGTTATCTTGTTTGGGCCAGAATAAACGGGAAAGAGTGGAGCGATGCTGCTACTGCTGCTGTGACACGTCACTTCCTCCCTACGGCAGGAAGTGACGTGTGCGCTCTTAATAGTACGTCCAAATTAATGCATACTACTCATATTTACTCAAAAGTGTGCCAAATTTAAGTATACTTTTTAGTACAGGATTTTGGACGCACCGACTATGCTGATTGGCTGCCTGAATGACGCGATACACCGCTACGAAAAAATGTTGGAAGCTCCGGCCAGCGGAGTTAGTTGTTCTTGTTCTGGCCAGAGTTAGTTGTGGGCGTGGTTTCACACATCGGAGGCCAACCGATGCAAATTGCATTTTGGTTACGTAATGACAGGAGCAGAAGCCACTTCAGACTGGATGGCTCATCCGGGCGGCTGTACAGACACTGCAGAATTTGGTTGCTTTACTTCTCTGAGTTGGCAGGCTGAGGGGAGACCACTTTATATATGTTAAAGCAAGAAAAAACGTGTTTTTCATAATGGGTCCCCTTTAAAGAACAGACCATCCTCGGGACCCCCTGTCCTGCGTGTTTTAGATGATTCCCTGCTTCACACTGTGATACAAGGAGCTGTGTCATCAACAGAGTTGTGCAGACCTTGATGACAAGCTGGTGAAGACCATTAATTAGATTGCGATGTGTTGATGCAAGGAGACATCTAAAACATGCAGGACTGCGGCCCTTGAGGACTGGAGTCCGAGACCCCTGATCTAAAACATGCAGGACAGGGTGGGCTCGAGGACCAGGGTTGGGAAACTCTAAATTAGTGTATTCCTACTTTTGGTTGACATGACCTGTATGATTCTGATCTCTGTTCGTATTTTCTCAGATGATTGACACAGTAACAGGACCCGGAGCTCAGCCCTTCACAGTTCAGCTGAAGGCCCTGACGGACCTGGAGGGTCGCTATCAACCAAAACTCAGCGGCTTGAGGCTCATCGAGAGCGCCCAGGACAACGGGCTAAGGATGACCACCAGACTGAGAGAGCTGGAGGTGAAGGACCTGCTCTCTCTCTCTAGGTTCTTCGGTTTCAGCTCAGAGACCTTTTCACTAGCCATCAGTTTGTTGGATCGATTTCTCTCCGTCATGAAGGTTGGTAAATCCATAGAGCCATCAAAGCACACCGTGTTTACTGTCTGATTAAAGCCTTAAAGTTATACACTTCATTTTTATTTATTTTTTTTAATCTCCAACAGATTCAGCCAAAGCACTTGTCCTGCGTTGGCCTTTGCTGCTTCTACATTGCTGTGAAGTCGTCAGAGGAAGAGAAAAACGTACCTCTGGCAAGTGACCTAATACGCATCAGTCAGAATCGCTTCACAGTGTCTGACATGATACGAATGGAGAAGATCGTCATGGAGAAGCTCCATTGGAAGGTGAAGGCCCCCACAGCCCTCCACTTTCTTCGCCTGTTTCATGGGCACATCCAGGAGCAGCTTGACACCGAGAGGCAAGTACACATGGTCACATGACCTTTGGGGCTAAAATTATGTATAATCTACTGAAGTGTCATGTTATGTTTCACTTGAAAAACGACATGAGCCAAAAATATTTTTGTGCCGATGGGGACAACCTCCATTTGAAGTCTTAACTTACAGATGTGTGACACTGATGAGAAATAAAACACCCAGTGTCAAACATTTATATTATTATTGTATTTTTCTTTAATGTCTGCATATGTACTGTATAATTATTTATTTTTTTAAGGCTCTAGATTGACTGAAATGAGCCAAGCCCTTTCTTCTATATGTATACTTAAAATGTTATCTTTTCCCCCTTTTTATAGCCGAAAGATTCTGACTATTGAGAGACTGGAGGCTAAGCTGAAAGCCTGTCACTGCTCATTTGTCTTCTCCAAAATAAAGGTAGGCCAAAAAGAACTGTTTTACAGATACTTCCGGCTGAATTATTCATTATGTCAAAAAGCATTGATGATATGGGTGTCAAAAATCATAGAGCTTCCATGTTACATAATACGTTTTAATTGAGTCTAAATCCAGGAGGCAGGTTTGCAATTACTGAGTTTAATCGATGGGGTGAAGTTCCAGATATGCTGGGAACTTGGTCTGATACACTTATCGTCATAATTGTGAACTCAACTTGCTTGCAAAAAAAATATTTCTGACTTCTCCGTTCTGAGAACAAGGGATGTGTCTGACACGTGTTTCATCTCATTTATATAATTTATATCTAAGCACATACCAGAACAGATTAAGGAGTAGTTTTTTTGACAGCGGAATCCTGACTGAAAGTTGGCACAGATTAAATTAACGTCCCCAGCACACCGAACTGACATTAATCAGTGATGGTAAAAGACACCCTACTGCACTTTCTGACATAATTTTGACAGAATAAAAAAAATTAACACAGCAAAGATGATTTCCAACTGGGAGAAATGCGGAGAGGTACACCCGTCCAAAAATTGCCCTGTAAGGGGGTGGGGGCAAGCAGTGTTTCTTTTTTTCATTAAAGGAAACTGAAAACCACAGTTTGACCCTGTTTTTGTTGCGCCCATTTTCTGAAATAGACTAAATTACCTGAAGGAAGTAGTTTTAATTTTAAGCTGTCAGAATCTTTCTTTGAAGACTGTATTTGCTGCACTTTTTTGTTACCAAGCATGCTTAGTAATTTCTCATTTCTCTACAGCCATCTCTGTTTGCTATGGCTCTGATCGCTTTTGAAGCCCAGGATCAACATGACCCTGAGCATAACGACAAAATATTTGATGCCCTGAATACCCTGCAGCAGCAACTGAATGTAAGTTCCAATCTTAAATATTTCCTGTAAAAATCACATATTGCACAATGAAGAATATGACTTTATATTATCAATGTAATATTGACTTGATCATTTCTAAACAGTCATGTATTGCTACAAGTATCTAATTTCTATTTTTCTGCAGATAAAGGATGGGGACCTGGTGTGTGTGAGGGAGCTGGTTGGGAAATGTCTGGCTGAATATGCCAGTACTAGGTGTTCAAAGCCTAACCGCCAGAGACTTCGCTGGATCATCTCGGGGAGAACTGCACGTCAGCTGAAGCACAGCTACTACAAGATCACGCATCTTCCCACCATACCCGAGACATCTTATTAAAACTGGAGTTTATAAATGGATGGCCTTACATGCAAGATTACACCTGTCCCCATCATTACACCTTTGCTATGACGAGACTGTCATTATTGGGTGACATCCTTGCATTATGGTCTTCCATTTATGCCTCCAATATTTTCCTTACAGATCTTCATTAATGATGATGGATTTCTTTAAGGAAAAGCCCCAAAAATTGCTTGCAAAACATCTGTCAGAATATTAAGCATACTGTTCAATCCCACTTGTCAGAAAGGTCAATCTACTGCCATCCTGCCAAGTTTTACTTTCTTGGTTGGGCTGCTTGCACAGGTGTACAGTAATGTTAGTTTAAATTTGTACCGGGCTTTTTTGGCATTTCCTGGTATGGGTTGCTGTTTTAAGCTAATAAGTATAGAACCACCTAGGTCCTCAGTCCACCATGTGGAAGAGGAGGGAGAAGGATTTTGTGAACAGCAAAAATGGAACCAAGTAATCGGGCCCAAAGTCCTTAACTCCCACCCTAGGTCGCTAAACTGTCCTGAATGCACACTCCTACCCAAGGTGATTTTCTTTTGGTTTTTTTTCGTTTTGTTTTTCCCCATGGCGGGGAAGATCTGGTTTGGACCAGCTAAGTGAGGCAAGTGACAGTTGTTGTCATGTGCCTCACCATCCTGCTTGAGCTGATATAGTCGTAGCAGATGCAGATGAGTTGTTTTTTCTGATTCTAAAGTTTGTGGACACCAAGCCGCAGTAGTTGGTTTCAGTCAATATGCAGTGAACACCGTGATGTGGCTGATGCAGTGGAAATGTGGGTTAGAATTTGTTTTTCATTTTCTTTACCAGTTTCCCTGTGTAGTTTTTGTTAGTGACAAAAATGAAAAAGTGTTCAAGTTAGAAATGATCACAGGAATACACCATCTGGTAAAACAATGTGCTTGTACCTTTCAATAAAACTTTATTGAAAAGCTATAACTGTGTACATTCTTATAAAAAGTCAGCACATATCACAGGCTTCTTACAAGCTGAAATAGCAGATCTTATTTCATAAGACGTAAAACCAGGCTTAAATAAACAAAGCAAGTCGTGACAATCTGGAGAACGAGGCTAATATAAGAAGTCCTGTTCAAGACATCCATGGTGACGATGCCACTGTGTCTTCATCACTTAAAACAGAATGGTAAATGGCTTACAGTTGTATTCCTACAGCCCCAAAGCGCTTTACACTCCAGTCGTTCACCCACACACACATTCATACACCGGTTGTCGGCGGAGCTGCCATACAACGGCGCTGGCCTGACAACCGAGAACAGCTGGGGATTCAGTGTCTTGCCCAAGGACACTTTGGTGGACACAGGAGGAGCTAGGGCTCGAACCCCTGACCTTCAGGTTAATGGGCTCCACCCACTGAGCCGCCTACCCCAGGAAGACTTGATTATTTCAGGGTACATTTACAAGTTGGGAGAGATGGGCACAAGTAATACGTCCATCGTGCACCAGGTTTTGACCTCGCAGCAAATGTCACTTTTGTAAACTGGAAAAGTCCGGACCACCTCCAGCAAAATTCCCAGAGATCTCTGCACCACTGAAGTCAAATCCGGGATTCTAGTGAAAGAAGTAAAATCATGGTTAGCAGGATTCCCACATCATGTAGACTTGCATATATTTTTTTTCATTAATTTATGCATTCACAAATTGTTTCATCGGTAAGAGAGTTCAATGTGAAGTGGAATAAAAACACTTCTTCTCTCAAAACATCCAAAAATAATGCCAGCTCTAGAGGAATTTAAATTTAGATCAGGCCTCATAGAAGGACACTTCAGAATAGTCGAGTGTTTTGTTCTGAGCTATTCTTGGGTGTTTTAGTTCATAGTCCCGTTAGATGATGATGGATTATATCCGTTAAAATATAATTCGACTGAATCCAGACTTTCTTACACTGGGTTGCACATTTGTCTCCTGAATGAACCTACATAGACTCAAGACACCCTGTACCAGATGCAGCAAAGCAGCTCCAGAACATAACCAAACCTCGTCTTCTTTTCTTTGAAGACTTCATTTTTGCGTCTATGAACACAGAGATACGTCTCGCCATAAAGCTCCAGTTTTGTCTTATCTGTCCAAATGTCATATTCCCAGTAGCCTTGTGGTTTGTCAACATGCATTTTTACAAATTCCACTCAGTTTTTTATGATTTGACTTCAACAACGGAATCCTCCTCAGTCATCCACTTTGACTGAAACAGAGATGGATGGTGTGAACTGTATCTTGATTTCACCTTGAATATCTTTGGAAGTCATTCTGGGCTCTTCTGTTATTGAATATCATTAAAGTCCTTCTATTATGAATAAATGGAATGACTGATTGAAAGATTGAAGACACATGTGATGCTAATTACAGGACACACTTTGGTCAAATTATTTTCAATCTTTTTTTAGGAGTACCAACTCATTTGTCCAGGCAAATTTCATTAGCTAGTTTTTTTTTCTTTTTAATGTTTCTATTGAACCACAATTCAAAACAATGTCTGATTAGTCATTGTTTAGTAAATTATCAATACTTTTCAAGTTATTTAAGAGAAAACAAACTGCATTTTAGTAGTGTCTTGTAATTGTGCCGAAAATACAAAAAAAAACTATCGGCAACAATGGGGTCATGATCATGGTTAGGAGGAAGAGTCGAGTCGTATTATTTAATATGTAATGTAACTTAACATTTTAATGGATTAGTCGGATCAGAGATTTCAAGATTTTAAGCACTCGTTGGTTGAGACGACTTGTTGATCCCTTCAGTGTACAATGCAGGACAGCTGAGTTGGAGCAATGATGAAAGAGCTGTCATCTTTCCCCTGAAACGGCCCGAGGTCATGCAGAGTACACCGGGCAATATGTAGATTGACTGAGAACTACACCGACAGGTGTGTAAAAAAACAGCAGTGACAGGCAGCATTTGCTTCAGGTGGCGCTAAACCGAACTAACCTCTCGTTGGAACCTCTCCAGAGTGAGCTTCCTCTGCATCTGGTCCTGGACCCAGGCATTGGCACAGTACTCCCCCTCCAGCAGGGAAGACCAGCAGCTCCCTGCTTCTCTGTTGGTCTTCATCAGAATGATCCGAATGAGAGATTTATCCTCTGAAGACAATCCGTCAGAAAAAAGGACAAACCAAGACAGACATCAGGTTGATTTATTTATGTTTGAGTTATTTATTTTTGTGTCCATTTATTTTTTTTTCCAGGTGATGCGAGAGAAATCCAGGTGCTGTGCAGCTTACCCAGCGTCCATGTAGCTTCATCAGACACAGTTGTGGCAAACAACTTTCCCTGTCAGAATGCAAAAAGAAACATTAACATAATTCATGTAGCAGTCAAGTCTGTAATTACGTTTTTGGTGGCTATACATGAGGGATTGTTATGAAATGAGATCCAACTTTACACAAAGAAAAAAAGCCACAAACAGATCTAGTTGGAGAGGTGAGTCTGCAGCCGGCCTTTTCCAAGCCTGCATGAATATGCTTGAATATGCGCTACAGTACGCGTCCTGTATTGAGCTGAAAAGGGACGCACTTTGTCCTTGATTACTGTGAGAGTCAAAAAATAGTCATAAAATGCCAATGGAAATGGCATTGAGCTGTTGAGTTCACAAGTATTTTTTTCTGTTTTACTACAACTGTAGCCTACAGTCATGGACTTTGAGGCACAAATATGTTTTCTACAGACTTTCTGTACAAGAAGCCAAACGTAGTCCAGATGAAGTGTACCCAGTACTCGAGTTGTAAAAAAAAAAATATCAGGGGGGATGGTGGATTTTATCATATGGGGACAGATAATTTGTGCTGATTACAAATGATATAATATATTACAAATAATAGCAGTGACCAAGACACCTGCAGAAATACTGCAGGAATGACATAGCAGCAGTTAAATGCAGCTTTCTGTAAGCTTTAAATATCCACTGGGATTACATCAAATACATCAAAACACAACAATAAAAAACTGTTTTCTGAACTTATCAATATGACTCTGTCCTTCACAGGATAAGTAAAATGGATCACTGCAAAAACTCAAAATCTTAACAAGAATATTTGTCTTTTTTCTAGTTAAAATGTCTCATTTTAGTAAAAAAAAAATCTCATTACACTTAAAACAAGAACAACACTGGAAAAAAACAACAATTTTCACCTGTTTCAAGTAGATTTTCACTTAAAATAAGTAGAAAAATCTGCATGTGGAACAAGATTTTATTGCTTGTAATGAGAAGATAAATCTTGTCCCATTGGCAAATTTTTCTACTTATTTCAAGTGAAAATTGACTTGAAACAGGTGAAAATGGTCAAATAACAAGTTATTTTTCTGGTAATTACTCTTGTTTTAAGTGTAATGAGATTTTTTGACTAAAAATGAGACATTTTAACTAGAAATAAGACAAATATTCCTGGTAAGATTTTGAGTTTTTGCAGTGTAGATGCATATTTTTGAATGCCATGATCACATGGAAAACAAATTATTATCCAGCAATTCACTTTAATACAAAATAACAAAATAAACTGAATAAAATCCTTCTTAAACAGAAACCTGCTTAACTTAAAATTGTATAAATTAATATAAAAAAATAGAAAGAAAGCAGAACATCCATTCTGTAATAGTGCACACAGGTGAAAATGGTCAAATAAGTTATTTTTCTGGTGTTATTTTTCTGGTGATGACTCTAAATGTTGAAATAGCAGTAAAACCACATTCATTGATAAAATGAAATAAGGGATGGAAAGGAGGGATGGCAGTTTTACAAGGGGGATGCCATCCCCCCTCATCCCCTCATACCTGCCATCTGAAACAGGATACATCATCTTTCAAGTGATCCAAGCTTACCTTGAATATTTCCTTCCCTCTGACGTGCAGCTCCACGTCCCTGGCCCCCAGCTGACAGCGCACCTCCCTGGCCGAGGTCCCCGGGGGGACGGAGACCTCGATGGAGACCTCGTCCATGGTCTGGGACCAGCAGCCCCACGGGGTGCTGCAGGGCACCACGCCGCTGCGCTCCTCGAAGTGCACCGACATGCTTATGTGCTGATATTAAAGTCAAATCAAGTATGACTATAAACACACACTAGAACCACTAGACTGTGTTTATTGCTCTTTTACACCTCACTGTTGTGTGTTTTAGCCATGGATGTATTATATAATATTAGCCCAAAGTTACTTCCACTTCTTCTTCTTCGTTGCCTCCAGGTCTGGATGCCGTCGTGACTGCAGCGCCCCCTGCTGGCCAGTCGGACAACTACAACTACAACAGGTCACTTTTTTTTGTCAAGAGATTAGTTAATGCACTGATCTCCAACCCCCGGGCCGCGGCCCGGTACCGGGCCGTGGGTCATTTGGTACCGGGCCGCACAGAAAGAAAAAATAATTTCATTTCATTTATTCATATATTCTTTATTTCATTCAAAAAATAAAACAATTCAATACAAATACAAATGTTCTTAAATTGTGAATGAAAAGGGAGCAGAAAGAAGAAGAATCTTATCTGATCTGCCCCTTTTTCCAAGAAATAACTTCACAAATAACATACATTTCTGTAGCATCCCCGACTGATGATGGTTGACTCTCAAACCGATGGTTCACAATGTTTTTATTCCTTGGATGTACAGTAAATACACTGCAAACACACTGTAAGAGCTATAAAGGAATAAAATAAAATAAAATAGAGTTAGTCTTTCTACATTCATATAACTTTCATTTAACTTAAATACAAACCGACTACTGCTGGCTCAGTCATAAAGCTACCGTTAACCACTATACATGAAAATAACCATGGCAACCTAAACCAAGCTGTACATAAATACGGCATAAAATTTGCAAAGAAAACAAATCCTTTTGTGCTTTTTGTGTCAGTTAGGCACACTTTAGCATTCCCGACACTCTTTTAATAATAATGGCTTGGTTTTATATAGCGCCCTTCAAGGCACCCAGAGCGCTTTACAGAGACCATTATTCATTCATACACACTCTCACCGGTGGTGGTAAGCTACATTGTAGCCACAGCTGCCCTGCAGACTGAAGGAAGCGTGGCTGCCATATTGCGCCAAACGGCCCCTCCGACCACCACCAATCATTCATACACATTCACACGGGGCAAGGTGGGTAAGGTGTCTTGCCCAAGGACACTACAACACCAACTGGGACAGAGCAGGATTTGAACCGCCAACCTTCCGATCATTGGATGACCCGCTCTACCACCTGAGCTACTGCTCTTGCAGACACACTTTCTACTGCTGTTTAACTTTAACCGTTAAAGACCGAAGCGCCGGATGTTGACGAGGTCTCGGCGAGACGCCTTCAAAATAAAAGCACTAAATATCGGTCTCCTTAAAGGGGACCTATTATGAAAAACACGTTTTTTCTTGCTTTAACATATATAAAGTGGTCTCCCCTCAGCCTGCCAACTCAGAGAAGGAGGAAAGCAAGCAAATTCTGCAGTGTCTGTACAGCCGCCCGGATGAGCCATCCAGTGTGATGTGGCTTCTACGAGCCGTTCAGATTCTGCTCCCTTTCGTCACGTAACCAAAATGCAAACCACGCCCACAACTATAAAACCGTGTAACTGCATGTGAGCGTCCGACTATCTCGTAGCACTGCGTGACATCGGACGCTCTCTGTCCATCTCCCTCCAGCCAGCTGCCATTTTATTGAGGTTTTTGTAGTGAAATAAGGAGGTATCATAGAGATAACTTCTCATTTCAACTAACTGGATCAGTCGTTCCTCATCCATGACCGTTTCCTACAGCGCTTTCAACCGGCTTTCAACGCCAGCGCCAGGAAGAAAATAGAAGCAGGGCGTCTGACAAATGTTCAACTCAAAACGCACGTCGCTGCGTCGCTGCGCCGCTGCGTCGCTGCGTCGCTGCGTCGGCCAGTTAGGACAGTTAGGACAGTTAGGACAGTTCAATAGAAAATAAAGCAAATGGATGGATGGAATTGATTTTGTTGCTGACGCTCGCTCGCATCGCATGCAGTTATGACACGGTTTAAAGGCAGATTTATGGTTCCGCGTTACACCAATGCAGAGCCTACGGCGTAGTAGGGTGTGCGTCGCAGCGTACCCTACGGCGTAGGCTCTGCGTCGATTTAACGCGGAACCATAATTTAGGCTTTACTGCGCCAGCCGGAGCTTCCGCCATTTTTCCGTAGCGGTGTATCGCGTCATTCAGGCAGCCAATCAGCACAGTGCCTCATTATCATAGCCTCGCCCACTCAGAATCCCGCATAGAGAAGGAGGTTAGAGAATGAGAGGATAAAGACATGGTTTTAGAGGCAGAATTTCTCATTTATTTAGCAAAAACAATCAAAAGCTTGTTTTTAAGACATTCAAGGCCTGTTTAAAATAGGGATTAGATGCCCTAATAGGTCCCCTTTGATATATAACAAATAAAATAAAAGCCTGGCTTTAAATAACGTTAATGAGAAAACAAACATAAAAACACATTTATAGAAATACTCATATTAAAGGTAATTTACAATTTCCATTATTTAATTTTTTCGAAAATTCTTCTTCTTCTTCTTTATCTACATTATTTTACCTATTTTCTTATAATTTTATTTCATTTTATTTGTTATTTACTGTTCAATTATGTCTTGCCGCTTTTAATGTTGATGTAAAGCACTTTGAATTACCTTGTGTTGAATTGTGCTATACAAATAAACTTGCCTTGCCTAACGTAACATGACCAGAATAGAAACTCATTGGATCCGTGGTTTGTCTAAAAGCAGAGTGGATTTACTAATCTGTTAATTGGATTACCTTTCCTGCTTCAGTGACTCCTGTATCTTCATGCAGTCACTGTTACGACTCTTATTTGATTTTTGTGTCTAGTCATTTATACATGAATTGCTCACAGATCTAACTAGAAAACTGATAATTGCTGCCAAGAATGGCTGGTATCTTTTTCAGTTTGGTTGTTTTTATCTGCTGGACTTGGTGAGTCTTCATTCTGTATTACTTCCAACACGTTCAAGAATACAATGACCCTTTTTCTTAATGATGATTTTTATTTTTTATAGTTCTGCTAACGCACAGGGAAGTGAGAAGGTTAACTCAGACAATATAACTCGCATTTTGGATAGACTTTTGGATGGTTATGACAATAGACTACGACCTGGTTCTGGAGGTAATTCAGACTTTATATGCAGTAATATAGCCTTGCACAAAGATAAACTTATCTGCATGTTCATTACTATTCCAGGTGGTATTACTGAGGTGAAAACAGACATCTTTGTCACCAGCTTTGGACCTGTTTCAGATATGGAGATGGTGAGATACTCTTCCATAAGATGTGTATATGTTGATGACTGTGAGACATGACAGTGACAAAAGGACCAACCTTATGAGCAATCTGCCATGAGATCATCTAATGAGCTTTAATCTGCCTGATTATACCCATAACTCTATTATCGATAGCCTCTAAATCAATATGACAGCATGTCAGACAGCGAGAAAAGCTGCATAGATTGATTCATGATTATGTGGGTTGAGAGGCATCCATCATCACTCATCTCTCCTCACATTTCCACTGAGATGGTTCTCCTGTATAACACACGTATAATTTAAAGCAATAATTTAACATGTCAGGATAGTAAAATAATTTTCTCTTCTACAAATTTGCCGTCTTTGTGTGTCAGGAATACACCATGGACATGTTCTTCCGGCAAATGTGGGTCGATGAGAGGCTGAAATTCGAGGGCCCCACTGAAATCCTGCGTCTGAATAACCGCATGGTGGACAAAATCTGGATACCAGATACTTTCTTCAGAAACTCTAGGAAGTCGATTTCCCATAATATGACGACACCCAACCAGCTTTTTCGCATTATGCAGAATGGGACTGTGCTCTACACTATGAGGTGTTGTTTATTTAGTTCATATCAAGTTCACTGACATTTTTAATTTTTTTTCTGACTTCTGTGGGTTTTTTTCTGCTTTTAGACTAACAATCAGTGCAGAATGTCCAATGAGGCTGCTGGATTTCCCTATGGATGGCCACGCCTGCCCTCTCAGGTTTGGAAGCTGTAAGTACAGCAGATTTATTCAAAAACAGACTAAATACTAACATCCTCTGGGAATTACTGTGACTAAATCTTGTGTATGTTTTAACATTTTGCTGAATGTACTTCTGTCTTAGATGCATACACCAATAGCGAAATTATTTTCACTTGGAGGAAGGGGCTGACGGCTTCTGTTGACTGTCCCAAAGAGTCGATAAGTCTTCTGGAGTACGATCTTGTGGAACAAACTTTGTCCAGTGAGATACTGAAATCCAACACAGGTAATTCTCACCACCAGCTAAAGAAATGACTCTTCTTTTGAGGATGCAATTATAGTCATAACCTCACTAAGAAGTTTAATTAGAAATTCTCACAAGCTGATGAATTTTTGAGTTAGGGGCCAAGTGAGGATCATCAAACTCTACTTATGTGAATGACTTTTCCCGAAACAGTACTGCATAAAAACAGATAGCCTACTTATTTGAGCAGTCACCTACGGTGCTTAAGTGGTCAGGCCTCATGAGTACAGTGTACCTTAAACAAGAACTCCGGGGTTAAAAGTGGACGCATGGACAGAGAGCATCAAAAGCGTGACGGGATTCCCTGCTTTGAACCCAGTACATTTGAAAAATGAAGAAAAGGATGAAGGATCCAGAATGATAGATGTGAAACATTTAAAAAGACGTAGCAGGATAAAACATGTTTGTATGTGTGTGTGCGTGTGTGTGTGTGTGTGCCTGATGCAGCATGTTTTCAGTCTGTGCACGTTTGCATGTGTTTAGAAAAGCATCAGGAACCGTGGCACTGATTGCTGTCCTCCATCCTACACCTCCCTTCATTCCTCTTCTTGATTTTATTCCAGTTCCTAAGATCTGCTGCACCTCTACCTCCCTCTTTTTGTCCCTCTATCTTCCCTCCTCTGTTCTTGACTGGTATGTGTTAGCGGGCTGCTCCAGTCCTGATAGCATCAGTATATCTACATGTTTCTGTCAGCAGCTATTCTATTTCAAGGGCAGACAAGAGCATCCAGTCTGCGTTGTCCTCTTCTGTCCCTTGAGGTTGCTTTCTTCACACATACTGTTTATCTTGCAGGTCACTACTCTGTGCAGGTTGTCCATTTCCACCTCCAGAGGAAACTTGGTTACTACCTAATACAAACCTATATCCCTCTTATAATGGTTGTGGTATTGTCACAAGTCTCATTTTGGATCAACAAAGAATCCGTTCCTGCACGGACAGTTGCTGGTTCGCCCCTCTTCCTGTCTTTTTTGCATCATTAGACAATTAAAGTGTGCTAATCAATGTGATATTACAACACCCATGCATCTGTGTTTCAGGAATCACCACAGTGCTGACCATGACCACGTTGAGCATCAGCGCCCGGCAGTCTTTGCCCAAAGTCGCCTATGCCACAGCCATGGACTGGTTCATTGCTGTGTGCTTTGCCTTTGTGGCATCCGCCCTCATTGAATTTGCTGCAGTAAACTACTTTGCCACCTTAGAGGCTAACCGCCTGAAGAAACAGAGAGCCAGACAAGAAAAACTAGAGATGCTGGCCACCGTTACTGAAGATGATGATATAATTTCGGTAAGCAGTTGAGTTCATGGTCACAAAGGCAGGCTGATATAACTGAGACATGAATGCAGCAGATGTCCAATGCTGTGATTATTTAATTTGTCAGGATTCCAAGAATAATAATTTTGAAGCTTAAATTTAAACCAACAAAAATGTGCATTTAATATGTGCTTCAGTTCAAATGTATGTTTTATCACTTCCGTTCAATGCAAGGGAACAGTACACGTTCAGTCTAGTTGAACATAGACAGTTAGTGGAAGTGCTGAATGGCAGTCACCAGCTGAAACAGATAGAAACAGTAGTCTGTTGGTTAGTTAAAACAAATCAATGGTAATCTTTTTATGGAGCTTTTATATACAGGAAATGATGAAAGAACTGCAAGCCCAGGATGTGTCCCCCAGACAATCTCAGTCCAACCTTCCTTAAACACACAACACAAACGTTAAAAAAGAAAAGAAAAGCATTTTGGTCAAGATTCTTAGGGTAATTGAAACAAACTATGCACTTTGTCTTGCCATCTAATATGACTGAAGCAAGAAGTGCAGACTTAGACTGGACTAACGCATTGTTTATATGTGTGTAAAGCATAGTAAAATGTTCAAGAGCTCATCTCAAACACAGATTTCCTTAAAAAATACATGTTTTTAAAGATGTAACATTCTGTGTAAACGAGTCACCATAAACTGTACGTCTTTACAGCCAGACATTCAGGTTGACAGGGCAGCTGTCTCTTAACTTATTTACTGTCATCTTCTCCACTATTCAAAGGTATTTGCGTGGCTCATTGTGCTGAAAGGAGTTTCTTCATTTACTTATGTTCATGATAAAGAAAGACCTGACAGCTTTAGATTCAGAAAGTATTGAAAAAACCCAGCAACAATCAAATAAAACAAGCCACAGATTGGTATTTTTCACTAGACGGCTGACCTCCTTCATTCCTCACATTAAGGGCAAACCACACGTTAGATAGTAATGTGTGCTGTTCCAGTGCTCTCAATTCAAATTATAAGCTCTATGCTTATACAATAAGCCACCGCAGCATCCTCCTGGGATGTGTCTCACGTGTGGAGCTCATGGTTAGATGTTTTAAAAATAACTTCAGTGTGAGAACAGAGTGGAACACCAGAACTTCTCCCGGTGTAATCTCCAGACCATCCAGAGGGCTTCTAGACATACAGTATTGTTGTATATTTTTGGAAACCTGCTGGATATATATATATAAAACCCTCCTCCTCCATATTGTCTTTGCGTATCTCTTGCCTTTCTCTTTAACCCAATCCCCTTTGTCTTTTCCTCCACATCATCTCCCTCCCACCAGATGAACAGCAACGCTCGGGAAGGCCTGAAGAGAAGAAACCACTCGGTGTGCTGCAGCGAGCCAGGAGATACACCGTCCATGGCAATTTTCCTCCAGCAGGGTTCAGCTTTTCCTGAGATCCCTCAGCTGGCTGGAACCAGCATCATCGACATCTATGCCCGTGTCCTCTTCCCCCTGTTGTTTGCCCTCTTCAACCTAATCTATTGGTACATCTACCTGGCCAAGGACACCATGGAGAGGGCCAGGTAAACATCTAACTTATGTCTGTGTATATACACATAGACATTCCTCCGAATATATCTGTCATATGATGTAGGGGTAAGTTGAAAAGTGGAAATATTCAATACATTTTTAATCATCAAATCTCATTATTCATTAAAAGAAATAGAGAAAACAATATTATCCATTAAACATTATCTATCATTGCTTTAATTACATCCACAAATGAATGAGAACATTATTGAGCCACCATTGAGCATTGACATCAACATCCAGATGTTTTAGGAGATCACTGTGACCTTTCTCTTCAACAGAAGAAGAGAAACTGGAAAGTGGGATGAATGGTTAGTTGTAGTCTTAAAATAGACAAATACTGACTATATCAACCGACTTAGCTGCTCTGCGACTGCTGGACATTTTGGTTTAGTCTCACTGGTTTTGTCTCAAATCTCGTTAAAGCAAAACAACTGTATCTCCTGACAAACACAAACAGTTTTAAAATGTTTACGAGCCGATCCGAAGGGGTTTTCCTTGACTGGGAAAACGTATTTAGATAAAATGAAAAGAGAGAAAACACTTTGTTCTCTTTTCTTTCAAACCTCCTTTACCAGGTTGACAACCTTTAACCTTTTAACTGTCCGGCGTTGCAGCAGCAGATCTTAAAAACCTTCGATAACAAGTAGTGGAAAGGGGATCCAGTAATCTACCAGTGAAAAAGAATAACCCGGCAATGGAGAAAGGGTGTATTTGTATCTCAAAGAGCCACAATTCTGTCTCATGATAGCTTCAGTAGAACAATAACTATCCACAGCTTTTGTCAAAGACTTTTATCTAGGCAGTAAAGACATCAATAATTTGTAATGCTGAAACAGCCCCAGGAGTTGTGGGCGAAACCAAAGAAAAAAAAAATAAGAAGAGAGTAGTGTTAGGTGGCGTGTTGCTGCATTGAAGCAGCACTGTAGCTTTGTTATCATCACAGAGCTTGGGAGTTCAGTTAATTTCAGAAGAAAATAATGCATCAAGCTCTCTCTCATTCTTCACATGAGGTTTACCTGCTGGCTGGCAACCCACCTTGCCATCCCCCTCGCTCCATCTTTTTAATAACAGTACTACTTCTCCATGGGGAATAAGACCAACCACAACTTACTTTGTACGCCAACTACATGAAGTGACTACTTATAAGTGAGCAAGCAAAGAGCATAAAGCTCCATGGAAGGAAAATGAGAGATAGAGAGCAAAAAGACTGCAAGAGAGAGAGAGGGAGAGATCTGTTATGTAACACTGAACAGTGAAAATCTGCTCATCATGCTTCTCATGTTCTTGTCAAAGAATTTTTGTTTATAACTTGCAGAATAATAAGCGCACAGAGCGTGAGAGTAGCTGTATCACATCTATCCTTTATTGTCTATATATCCTTTATATACTGTCTGTCAGTAGCTACTTTGGAGGCTGAGAGGACGGGGAGCACAGGAGCAGCGTTGGCTGTGCTGTGCTGCAGAGAAAGCATCTCTGAATGTTGGAAAGGAAAGGCTATGTTGTGCTCCCCTCACATATTTGCTCTGCTGTATTCTGGTCTTGCAGGGACATGGATCTTGAAAATTAAGAAGACCCAGAGACGGGTGCATGTACCCTGAGAGACCTTCAACACGCATCCATCCGTCCATCCAGTCAGCCAACCTCACCTTTCACTTTGCTCTCATCTGACGGAGGAAATGAATCAGAAACTCATTTATTCTCCAGCTGCACATCTATCTGTTTCACAGACTGTGACCACTGCTCACTTGTAGTCTCATCAGTAGCCGACGGGCAACCCTTCACGGGGGCCCTCGGCCACTTTTAAAACCCCGCCACGCACAGCAACAACTTCTCCGGTCGAGTCTGATTGCACACAAGCAGGATGCATGATGCTCAGACACACAATTAAAGACAAGCAAAAAAAAAAAAAACACATCAAAAAGACAAGGATGATATAATCTATGGCGGCTGTAACTGGTGGTGATGCAACAGTGAACCAACGCTTTCAGAAGCCTGCCCTCTACAGAATCCCAGCTCCCACTACAACAAGATCAAAGACAGTTTAGAGGAGGCTCACGTCCTCCTTGCAGCTTCAAAAATATGCTCAAACCTGGAAAAAAAAAAGAAAAAAAGGAGGGACTGTGTCTTCCCTACCACCTTTCTGTTCTGGTGCTCTGGTGCTCCCTTTGCAGTTCCTGCAGGTTCTTTGGAAACATTGCAGGAAGAGTTGGATAAGATACTCGGGGCTTTTCATGGGATTCGATTTCTCTTTTTGTGAGATTATGCATAATTATTGAGACAAGATGTTTGTATATGATGTATATACCTGCAGGATGGAGTGCTAACCTCTTTTTAGTATCTCATGTATTGAAAAACAAACCAACAAAAAATAGTAGGAACAAACCATGCTCTTAACTTAAATGATCATTTCAATACTACAGTGTTTGACCTTGTCAAAATATGTGGAGAAAAACCAATCCGCCATTTAATAAACACACAGACCAAGATAAAACTAAAAGTAATGTGTTTTTCTTCTTCACTCCTTGCATATATGTGTGTTTCTCCATTATTCACATTCACTTGTCCCTTTAATAATTTTCTCTGCAATGGAAACTGCTCATCCACCATCATCAGTCTCCACTCTTTGATCTTGGGCTGTCTGCACGCATGCGCCCCTCATTGGCTCCTCTGCACTGTTTGGAGTAAGTTGGATGTGCGCTCTCCTCACTCGCATCCAGAAGCCGCCTCGAAAACTATTGCGATGGGGAGGATCAGGAAAAACCACTTTGGGATTTTGACTTTTTCCTTACTCGTGACTTTCGTCTGGGCTCAAAGGTAAATCCCGTGTGCGTTTTATTCGTCATCATGCGTGCCGCTGTAGCCGCTGTATGAAAACTGGTGTGTGTGTGTGTGATGTTAATCATCTGTTGTGCCCTTCAACACCTTTTTTTTGTCTTTCTCCACAGCAGCAAGGATCTCAAAGATCCGAGCAATATGCCTCTGGTAAAAGAAACGGTGGACAGACTGATGAAAGGATACGACATTCGGTTGAGGCCAGATTTCGGAGGTAACGAGCGAATTGAAAACTGAATGTCATGTTTTCACGCCCTCCTGACGTGCGATACATGTTTAATGAATCGCAAAATCTGCTTTAATTTGCATAATCATCCCTTCACAGTCAACAGGCCTCGCCAATTAGGCTAAGAGAAATGATGTGCACATTCCACTTGATGAGAGGCTTTTTAACATGATCGATACCGCATCAATGTTTGATTAAGCTCCTCAAATTAACAGCATTTCAGCCTGTGCGGGTGTCTTAACGTGAAGAATCTTGCTCAGGCTGATGCACAAGTGTCCTGGACGTGCAGGGATTAGAGAGCAACCTGTGCCCATGCACGTCACGGGTTTGTTAAAATTACACGAGAGGAGAATGATGAATATGTCTCGTATTAACGCGTCCTCTCCTCCGCAGGTGCGCCGGTGGCGGTGGGAATGAACATAGACATCGCCAGCATAGACATGGTCTCTGAAGTCAATATGGTAGGTGGATCTTTTGCCGTCATTACACCGGCTTCTTAATAGAGACCGTTTTTTACCTGGCACGGCTTGGAATGGTTTACCTCCGAAATGTCACAGATCGGTGTGCGTGATGCATGCATGCGAGGCAGATTGTGTGAACATTTGATCGTCTTGTCTCACATACACATAAGAATACAACATCTCCGCCATCCCCTTCTCCTTCTCCGCATTTGCAGCTCTGGTTGTGTTGCTGCATTTGAATTCAAAGCGCACACTCACTGGCGCACTCGGACGCTCAGCGCCGGCTGCGCGCAGAAGAGTGTGTGTGTGTGTGTGTGTGTGTGTGTGTGTGTGTGTGTGTGTGTGTGTGTGTGTGTGTGTGTGTGTGTGTGTGTGTGTGTGTGTGTGTGTGTGTGTGTGTGTGTGTGTGTAGGCTATAGGCAGTAGCCTACTCGAGTTGAGGGGGGATGAGGGGGGATGGCATCCCCCGAAATAAAAACGGTCAAAATCATCCCCCTGTAAAACTGCCATCCCTCCTTTCCATCCCTTATGCCATTTCATCAATGCATGTGGTATTACTGCTATTTCAACATTTAGAGTCATCACCAGAAAAATAACACCAGAAAAATAACTTATTTGACAATTTTCACCTGTTTCAAGTAAATTTTCACTTGAAATAAGTAGGAAAATCTGCCAGTGGGACAAGATTTATCTTCTCATTACAAGCAAAAAAATCTTGTTCCACATGCAGATTTTTCTACTTATTTTAAGTGAAAATCTACTTGAAACAGGTGAAAATTGTTGTTTTTTCCAGTGATGAGTCTTGTTTTAAGTGTAATGACATTTTTTTTACTAAAATGAGACATTTTAACTAGAAATAAGACAAATATTCTTGTTAAGATTTTGAGTTTTTGCAGTGATCCACTTTACTTATCCTGTGAAGGACAGAGTCATATTGATAAGTTCAGAAAACTGTTTTTTATTGTTGTGTTTTGATGTATTTGATGTAAGCCCAGTGGATATTTAAAGCTTACAGAAGGCTGCATTTAACTGCTGCTATGTCATTCCTGCAGGTGTTTTGGTCAGTGCTATTATTTGTAATATATTATATTATTTGTAATCAGCACAAATGATCTGTCCCCATATGATAAAATCCACCATCCCCCCTGATTTTTTTTTACAACTCGAGTACTGGCTATGTATGTATGTGATGTTCCCTCAAGCATCCATGGTGTAATTTCGCTCACACGCAGACAAACACACACACATCATACCAACCCTCCTCCAAGACGACTCTCCGAAGAGAAAGAAATAAAAAAGATCAAAACTCTTTCTTTTTTCCAAACAGGAATCACCTAGCCCCTTTAACTCAACAACCAATCCCATCATCGCCGTTTACGTAAATGATCTTCCTCCTACAAATCGGGTGACGTAGGCAATTAATCATTTGGCTTAACAAATGTTAGATTCCATACAGACATAAATGAGAGATAGAGAGAGGGAGAGAAAGCGGGTGCATACAGATGAACTCCATGTGCGTGTTGGAGAGGACAGGTGGAAAAGTTCAGCAGCCCATGCAAGAGATCCATGAGATAGACAGACCGACAGACCGCAACCCGCACGAAACTGACAGCAGCTTCTAGTCCTTCAGCTCGGCCTTGAAGCGCCACAACCACCAATTGCAGGTGTAATATTTTTTGGATTTTTTTTAATGCATTCAGAAAATTATAAAAGGCAGTCTTGTACAAAGAATTGGGAGAGTGAGAACTGAGAAGAGATGTTTTCCAAAGCCGTCTCTCCATGGAGGACAAAATAGAGATGTTATATAAGAGCACGAAAAACAAGTTTGCCAGGAGAAGCTGAAGGAGATATGTTCTGTTGTTGTTTTTTTGTCATGAGAAAAAATATTTTAAAGCTTTTTTCATTTAGATTTTGAGGTTTGACCATGTGTCAACATTTCTGAATCAAATTTTATGAAGCTAAATACAGCATTTCATGTGAGTTTGCGTTGGGTGAGAAAAAAAGCACTGACTGGACTGACTTCTTTGATGCACACGATTTTTGTGATGGAGGATGCTGCCAGAATGGAAGTGCCTTGGGGTCCAGAGAGAGTTGAAATAGAGCCCTTCTCCTTGCTTTTTCTGTTCTTCTCTCTCTCTCTTTCTCTTTCTCTCTTTCTCATATCTCATCCTTCCCTCCCACCACTTTGACTGGATCCCTGGCTGTGACTCTGGGCTCAGGAGCCATGTAATCCACCTTTGCCTTGCTCAAAGGGGTTATCTCAGTGAAGAACTAGGCATCTAGGCAAGCATTCATCTGGAAGAAAAAAAAAAAACAACAACAAAAAAACCAGTACTTCATGCATCCGCTTGTGTCTGCAACAAAACACAAAACTGCACAAACAGTAAATGGCGCCTGACGTCATACAGCTCCCTGTGGCTATGAGAGAGCATTCATCTCTCTTATTTCTCAGAAAAGCTCTCCCTGCCAGATCCACGCTGGGATCATTCTGATAAAATACATTTAGACAAAATATGAATAAAATTAAATAAATAAATAAACCAAATCTACAATTCCTTGTGGGCTTCCACATGTTGTTTTTACCTTGTGAAAACCTCCCTACTACTTACATAACAGGGAGGAATCTCCTTCTTTCTTCATGTCCAACTCTCTTTTGGTGAAGGAAGATATAAGCAGTTGATGAGATTGATCCCAGAGAAATCAAGAAGTTCACCATGCACAGTGCTCACGAGGATGAAGCCGGTGACCTGTGCTCGGTGCATTGCTGCTTTGATCTTCCTCATCAGGGACAGCTGCTTTTAAGATTAAAGTGCTGAAGGGGAAAACAACCTGGGAAGGATGGGATGAAACTGGTGGGGGCACTGAAGAGAAGAGTTGGCAGAGAGGTGAAGGTCATTTTCCACCATTCCCTCTCATGTTATTGGTGTTCTGGTGGGAGCTGTGGAGAAGTTAGTGGAGATGATTGTCCTGCCACATAAGATCTGGAGTTTGTGCACGTAACCTTGTCAACAAAATTTGACTTTTTCTGATCAGTTGTCTCCAAATTCTTGCATCTTACATTTAACAAGTTCTGTAGATGATAATGCAACATTATATTTACAACCAGGTTTTAATTCATTTAGTGACCAGAAAAAATAAGAATCATTGTCCTTGTATTACCTTAAATACAAGACCCAAAATAAATGGTTGATTTGGACCATGTCTGATAGATATAGGTCTGAAAATAGGCAACTGCACTCACCTTGAGTCATTACTGTCATTGAAAAACCAGATGTGCACCATATTTAGATCAAACACGCTTTGAAATTTAGTCTTTCCCCACAATATCTCGAAGTGGATTTTTTTTGAGCCAGTTTGAGGCTATTTTTAAAATCATGCAACCTTCACACTGAAGGAAATCAAAGTCTTCAAATTGGATTACATGCCAATATTTTGGCATTGCCGCTTCTTTTATGCACATTTGTCCAAAACTCCTTCTATGTCTTAAAAAAATAATGTGTTGCGATACTTTAAATGATATCTGACTTTGACATTTTTTTTTTACTCAGATTTTTTCCCCCCTGCAATTTTGCCCAAGAAACATCAAAGAAAACGGGAAAAAACAACCTTTACAAGCTTCTAGCCTGTCATGACATAGTTATACTTTCATATTTATAATTTGGTTATGCAGAATCTGTAGGCAAGAGAAAAAATAACAGCATGTGGGGGTTTGAGTTTAATATGTAAGAAGTGCTATCAAAGAAAAGGCAGTCTTTATGATGAAAAGATGATCCCAGAAAAAAGGATGCTCCTTGGACATTTTCAATCACAGAAAGACACTCTATGAAAGCCTTTTTTTAAATGTTTTTTTTTTCTTTCTCATTTTTCTTTTTTCTTTCTCTGTGGTGAAATGCAGAGCGGTGCTGATCTCCTGGACTCTTTATTCAAATCGAAATGCTTTCTAAACGATGCACAAAGTCGAAAGATTATGACAGGATTTGAAACGTGCATGATTGTGTGTGTGTGTGTGTGTGTGTGTGTGTGTGTGTGTGTGTGTGTGTGTGTGTGTGTGTGTGTGTGTGTGTGTGTGTGTGTGTGTGTGTGTGTGTGTGTGTGTGTGTGTGTGTCTGGCATCATGGTGGTGAGCAGAACAGGTCTGCAGACAGCTGCTCGCTCCTCTAATTAAAAACAAAAAAATGCCTCTGGTGAAGAGTGAACCTTACGTTTTGGTTGAAGCTGACTGAAGCTTTTGTGGTATTTCTGTTCTCTGCTGACATGAAGGGCATCGTGGTTGTTGAAGATTTGTGTTGCCCCTCTTTCTGTGAAATGCTCGTGTAAGAGGCATTTGTGTGTGTGGGTTCTTGTGAGATCCACAACATTGGCCCGCTGAGGCTCAAAGGTCAGTCATGTTGTCGGGCAATAAAAATGTGCAGGTCAGTCGGCAGCGTGGCAACAGCCTTGCCTGCGTGACATTACAAATGTGCTATTCTGAGAGGGAAGTGTCCTTCGAGTCCGAGGTGTGACCACACATCCTCGCTGGGTGGGCTGTGCTGACTCACTGGGGTTAATGCAAAACACTACACAGATATGATATCATGATCGAGGCCGTCACTCAGCTGTGTGTCTCTGTCTGTCTGTCTTTCTGTATCTCACTCCTTCACGGATCTCCTTCACTCGGCAGATGAAGTTCATTTGCATAATGCTGTTTGTTTTTAGCTGGAATCACACATCCAGGTACCAGACCCCAGTTAGGGTGCATTGAAAAGTGTTCTGCAGGCAGCCAGTGCAACTGATTAAATATTAGTCCAGTCTGTTGTCTCACCAATGCATCAGCGCTGCATAATAATGTCCTCTGCATGCAGTCCATATGTTGAGCAAAGCTGCAATATGCACTGCGAGGCAAGGATAAGCTAAATGAGTATTTTCACTGAACGTCTTTTCTTCCTCCAGCTCGTTAATTACATGTAAAATACCTGAGGTTGGTTGTTGTTAAGAGGCACTGCCTGTACTATAATACTGTTCTCTGAATGTTAATTAGCTGGTCGTGAATTAAAAGATTTAAAAAAAACCCCAGCTGTGGTGGCTTCTGGGATGGAGGAATTAGTGGGGCGTGAGCATTTCTTTTATTAAGATCATTATCCTGACGAGCACGGCTTTCTCTCCGCGAGTAGAGGGATCTGAGCGTCAGATAGCGACAGCCGATGACCAGAGGGAGTGATACTCCGGCCTCGTTGTTACAGCACATCCGTGCGAAAGATGCAGCTCCTGTGAATTAGCAACCATTTTGATCTTGTTTGTCCAAAATGATCCTGTTCCATTTTATTTTCAGCTTGTGGAAAATAAGCTTGTGTTATTTTTACTCATTCGGTGTTGCCATGACAACACAGTCTCTTTTTCTTTTTTTGGAGGATCTGGGGAAGTCAAGGGAAAGCAAGTGGAGTGTAAGGGACTTTTTCTTTTGCAGAGTGACTTTTTCAAAGGTTTTAAACTCTTTCAATCAAAATGAAGGTCACTCAGTTTTTGAAGATGTCAGATAGGCCTAAAAACATCCTATGGCTTCTTGTATTTTATATAGCTGCTAAATAAATGTATATTTAGTCTAAAAAAGATCTAAAAGAAAACAGTTTTACTTTGTTCAGATCATAGCATAGGAACAGAGAAAGCAACAAATCTCCAAAATCGTAGAAGCTGTATCCTGAATATATTTGGAATAAATTATCTACTAATGAATGCATCCAGTGGTTTTCTGGAAAAACGTTTCTCAAAGCCACAAAGATGCTTTCTCTGTATAATTACGACCAATATAACACACATATGTAGTTTGTTCTGCTGCATGGACAAACAGAGTAAGACAAGTAACACAACAAGATTATGCAGTTTTTCCCATTTTCGTGGTGTAATGTCCCAAAAGCATTTAACATGTGTATTGTTCATTTGGTGGCTAATTTAAATGGCAATGTGTCATTTTCTAACTGATTTACTTTAAGCATTTGCATTTATATCAGACATCCATTTATGTTCATGCTTGTGATTAAAATTAAAAAAAAAATTGGATTCAAAATAACAAAACAGAATTCCTGCCTTTATTAGATGGTTTGTCATGTGCTGTCAAATATTAACAATTACCCCTGTAGAGTCCCACTGCAAAAGAAAGGTTACAGTAAGCTGTCATACTCTTCTTCTAAAGGAAGAAAAATAATAACAGAGGAAAAAAAGTTGTGTGTCTTGAAACAGGGTGTAAATTAGACAGCTCCATTAGAAGCCTTTTATGTGTTGATGAGTCCCTTAATGAGTCTGTCAGGCACTTTGTCCACTGAAGCTAAGTAGCTGAAAAATAACCCATTGGAAAGAGCATCACAAGGGCGTTCATGCTGTCACTTCCCTTGGGCCGAGGATGGCCAGAGACTCACTGAGAGTGTACTCAGTCCCCTTCTGACCCCTAATGTTTAACATGAATCTTGTTGTTAACCGCAAGAAAGAAGAGCACATAAACTGGGATTGACCAGTCAGCACACTGTGTACGATATGTGTGGGGATCACTGCAGACAAGCTCGTCTAACTGTCTCCCCATAGCACGCCAGACCTGCTTTTCCTGCTCATGAGTATTGATCTTATTCAGGATATGATGCTTTCTTTTTAAAAGAGACACCTGATCATTCATATGTAACGATATTATATAAATATACAGATTTTGAACATATTTGTACAACCGTATCTAATTTTATTGTCATGAGAACTAAAATTTACCAGGAAAAAATGTTCAGAAACCTTCATATTGTTTTTACACGTCACAGTTTCCTGGTTTCACTGTATCTGGGACCTTTCCACATGCTCTTTAGGGTCATTGTGTTCTCAAAGTTGATTTCTGCTCATTTCTGCTATCTATCTATCTATCTACACTGTAAGAAAAGCCCGTAGAAATTACCGTAAAAAACTGAAATAGCAACGGTGAAGGACCGTAAATGTTACAGATGAAAATCTTTGTTGACATTGTGTCAGAGTTTGTCTGTCTAACTGGTAATAACTCATTTAATTAAGACATTACTCAAAGAATTCAATGTATGTAGATCTTTATTTCACAACAAAACGCCGCTATTAATACTACAAAATATATTACACAACACACAATCTTTCAATAAAATAGGCGGAAAAATTCAGTCAAATTACTGTCTTATAATATAATTTACCGATTAATAATACCTTTATTTTGATGTTTTCCAGTGAAATTTTATGGGATTAGATGTAAAATAAGCAATGGCTGCACGTAAATTGTACAGGAGAAAATATGGAGGTATAGTCATGCTAATTTGGCTGAAAATGGATGTTGAATTTACCAGTTTTGTACGTAAATTGTATAATGTTATTTTGTAAAGGATTACAGTTTAAACTTGTAAAATTTACAGGTTGTTCTGTAATGTGTTTTACAATCCGCTGTATCTTTTACAGTATTATTCTGGCAACCACAGCTGCCAGTTTTTTTCCGTAAAAACAGCGTTTTTTTTCTTACAGTGTATCTATCTATCTATCTATCTATCTATCTATCTATCTATCTATCTATCTATCTATCTATCTATCTATCTATCTATCTATCTATCTATCTATCTATCTATCTATCTATCTATCTATCTATCTATCTATCTATCTATCTATCTATCTATCTATCTATCTATCTATCTATCTATCTATCTATCTATCTATCTATCTATCTATCTATCTATCTATCTATCTATCTATCTATCTATCTATCTATCTATCTATCTATCTATCTAGTTTGGGAGTGGAATCCAATGAGTGCATTCACCAGCTCACGAATGGTCGTTTTAACAGCAATCATACTTTCATTCATGTCCACCCTAGACTTTGACTGATGGATAACTTTTTAAAGGCTTTGTGGTCTTTATTGACAGTAGGTGGACAGATAAGGGAATACCCACAGCAAAGAGCTACAGCCTCAGATTCAAATCTCTGCCGCCTGCACGAGGGCAAATGTCGCCCGCTCAACCCACTGACCTAGCCAGGGCCCCTGATGGATAACATGTTAGAGGAAACCGAAAGATTTGGCACCTTTTGATGAAAAAGCAGCGGCGACAGAAAGCCATGAGCTGGTCGGGGGGACTCATTGGCCTCTAATTGCAAACTGTCAAAAATCAGATGGATTTGAGTGGGAAAAAGTCAAGATCAAGATCAGTGTAAACCTGAGAAATGACCTCATGCGGTGGCTAGGCAGAATCTATTGTATGAGTGGAAGGACCTGTTTTTGTTTTTGTGCTCTTTGGACACTGAATTCTGCATCTGCAAGTTGTGAAATCATCTGCAAGAATAACGTAACTTGGTTGTGAGCATGTTTTATTGTGCTTTCAACATTGCACACAAGAGTAATGTCATATTAATGATTGTTTGCGTCAGTGAGAAGATAAACTGCCTTAGAAGATAGCAGACACATCCTAAGAACAGAGTAATCATACATTTGCTCATCTATTTTTTACAATGTTGCCGTATACTGTGACAATTGCCCATCTAAAAAGTTAGTACTGCCTCAAATTGCAAACTGTTGAAAAAAGAAAAGAAAGAAAAAAGTAAAAAAAAACTTTGTTTCATTACAATGGAACAAAGGGAACTTTCTTCCATACAGTATAATGGAAAATTGCCTTTTCACAAAATTCACCTTGTTTTATTTTATTTTATTAGAAACCAGCAGCAATAAATACACAACCTCTTTGCAGGAGAAGTCTGCATTATCTCAGTGTTACACCCGCTTTAGAGTGGTTAGATCACAGAGAGATCAACCTCCCTGCCAGACCTCATGAATGGCTCACAGATGATGTTAACATCTATTGCAATTTGAATCCGTTTTGTTGTTGTAATCATATCTTTTCTCATCAGATGAGATGAGTGCTGGCTCATGGGCCACTTTCTCATGATCTAAATGTAAAAACCAAGAAGTACACATTGTGTTGAGCTGGTTTTTGTGTGCAGCTCCCTCCCATGTTGCTTGTGACTACTAATATGGTTGTAATGGAGGACTTGTAACAACTACAGTCCGACAGAATGCACAGGGAAACACCAATGTTGTCCTTGTCACTCTGTCAAGCTCTTAATTGGAGTTTGTTATCCAAGAGACATATCTGCAGTGAGTCACTGTCACAGCGCACCCAGCCTTGATGTTTTTTCACATTAGTCGGGGGCTTGTTTGCACCTTCATTTATACATCACTTTCAGTCATGTTGGTACTCTCCAAAAGATGTCTTCTTGCTGGTGCTCACTTGACCATCTGCGTGATGTTAACCGATGTTAACAAGAAGAACTTGTGACGAGGAGAACAGATGTCGTCATGGAGACAAACGTTCTAGCATGGGGCGGCTTTGCTCGTGATTGTCTGCAGCTTGTTTTGTTTTTAGTTTTTTGCTGCAAAATCCTCCTCACATTCCCTGGTTTTGGTTGTCATTTGGATTTCCTAGTGTGTTTTAGTGAAGAAAGTGGCTTAGGGTCAATCCCAATACATCCCCTACTTTCTTCCACTAGCCCTCCCTCACTACCACTACCCCTAAAAAAGAAGACACAGATTTTAGGGCACTTGAAATCTTCCCAGGGCCCTGTCCCAATACTCCCACTACCCCTACTTTTCAGCACCACCCCTAAATTTTGCGTGCTACGTCACTGCGTGGTTAACGTTCGGGTACGTAAGCGACTGCGTAGTTACGTTTGCACATACGTCACACCATATCAGGAAGCCGAGAGCCAAAAGCTGTTTTAATGTCAGCTGTAGCGCTGTTAATATGCCACTTTATTAAGTTTTAATATTTTTTCAGGCGTAAAAGTAACCGTTAAGATCCCCAACCTGGGCTCAGTTTATCCAAATAACGCCTGTTAAGAAATTTGATCCGATGTTTTCGGAGATGAGAACAGCCTGCCGGCTCGGAGCAGCAGCAGCTCACGGCCGGGTCAACCTGCAGCTCTGTGGAGAATTACCGCTGGCTGAAATAAATCATTTAGGAAGATAAATGTTGGTTTAATAGATGAAATCTAACAGTTGTAGCTACGCCTGTTAAGAAATTTGCTCCGAAAATTTCAGGATTATGATGCCTGCCGGCTCGGGAGCTGATTTATGGTTCCGCGTTAAATCGACGCAGAGCCTACGGCGTAGGGTACGGCGTACGGTGCGCGTCGCCGCGTAACCTATGCCGTAGGCTCTGCGTTGGTGTAATGCAGAACCATAAATCAGCCTTTATTCTGGCGAGGTTTGAAAAAGACTTCGCAACAATGGGCAAACTAGTGATTATGTACATTGTGTGAGTGAGTGAGTGAATATTATGAAAGTAAAATACATATTTCTGGCTAGAAATGTAATCAAAACGCATTTTTATGCAGAAACTAACTCAAAATATTGATTTTATTCACTAAAAAATAAGAAATGTCCGCCATGTTTTTTTTTTTTTATTCAGTCCGCAAATGACGACGAAAAGCATTCTGGGAAATTTTTCTGGCCCTAGGTCAGCTAGGGTGCATTTGAAATCCCTAACTCTGAAGGGCCAGATTCATAAGCACTACCCCTAAATAAGCACACTCCCCCTAGGTGAAAAGAGGAATTGGGACACCACTACCCTCACGGGAACGCGCAAAATTTAGGGGTAGGGCTGAAAAGTAGGGGTAGTGGTAGTATTGGGACAGGGCCTTATATCACTCAAGGCTTTCTTTCAATTCAGGAGAAAAATCAAGGGGGGTTCTCCACTCTGTCTACACGAACCTGTATTTTACAATAATATAATATTATATTATATTAATATATAATAGAGTATCAAAGATCTGGACCAAATGTTTATTTCCTTTTTTTATTGTTCAAAAATAATGTATGTGGGTGTCGTGGCTGCTTTTTCTGCACAGCACAAAGCGACTTACACCTCTCCCACTGCAACACAAACACTTTCCTATGCAGTGCAGTTGCTTCTTTTTTTTAACAGGTTTAGCTTCTGTGAAAAGCTGCGTCCATCTCTGAGTTCTGGTGATGTCCAATAGAAAGTAAGCGGCACCATCTGTGAGGCCGTAATTACGCTAGCATTTTACAGCACGGCCAAGAGGCAGAGTGGAGGCCCAGGTGTTCTCTATACTGCACATCTATACTGTTTAAACCCAATAGTTACACCACAAGATGCTACACATGTGCAGAGCAAACCATAGAAATGATTGCAGTCCTCCTCAGTAAACTCAGGGCTACACCTTTCACAGTGCTTTGTCCTCAGCCGCTCGTTTTCAAAGTGCTAATTTGAAGACCACACAGTGAGAAAAGCTGAGTTCGATGTAAATGCTTCATTTCCAGGGTCCCAGCTTAGTGGGAATACGCTTCATAACGTTATTAATAACACCTGTGCCTCTGCTTGGGCTGTGAATCATTGTCGTGGCGTTGAAATCATCAGTCTCTTTACCAATTACTCAACTGAAGGAAAATAAATCACCGAATTACTTGCTAATTTATCAGACTCATACCGGTAAGTTACATATTAAGCAAAAATGTGACAAATATCTGTGTGGTGATAGAATCAGCACCAAAATGCTTTTTCTTTTTCATTCCTGGAACTTAAGCAGGTGTTGTGTATTTGACAGTTTGATTCATTTATTTATTTATTTTCCAAGAGAGCAGTTTTTTAAGTCTAAACACTTCAAATGGACAACTGTTCACGAGCTGAAGATAAACTTAAGAGTAATGGAGATCTTGCCTTTCCTCTTTGTGCATTGTATCTCCTCTTGGATGGCCTCACGTGCATGTTCTTCTACGAGTCTCTGAAGAGAGCTTGAGGTTTTTTGGTTCACTGACTAAAACCGCCTTTTTAGGCTGAAAAGACTCTCACGATTGTAGGGACACATTTACTCTTATTTTCTTCCCGAGATGGAGCGATGCATGGGCTCCTTGATGGGCTCCAGCCACGGTTCACAGGTGTCCCAGTGTCGGTCCGAGGTGCCGATGCTCAAGTGAAGCTCCAGTGGTTTCCTGAAGTTGTATGTTCATATTTGCGGCAGTTTTCTAAGAGGAGAGATTACAGTATTTCATCAATATTGTGAGAGATGGTACTAAAGGCAGGGGTGTATTGTACACTGGGACTGCAGGCGGCAGTTAACGATCTCAAAGGTGATAGAGCCATCCGATTGACAGGCCGATAATGAGAGCAAGTGTGAGAAGAGAGTTCTCTGGGAGCTCTTGGAACAACAGGATAAGGATGCAGCTGTCCTCACTTGACTTTTAAAAATATCAACATGGCAGCAGCTCATGTATTTTTAGATGCCCTTTTTACACAATGTTTTGGTCGTGCACACTGCATGTAATGAAATGTAAGAGTTTACGAGCGAAAGTGGCAATTGCTTTGAAACGTCATGCCAGTGTGTGCTCATAGAAAAATAAAAGGCCTGCGGTGATTAGTAATGATGATGGAGTACAAGCTCAAGGGCCCCGTTTCACGGACTGTTTTTAAATTTGTTTTCCCACTCACCAATTTCACTGCAACACACTGTAACCAAGCAGATCTGACTGCAGTGCTGTGTTTTACCGCGGCTGTGTGGGTGTCAGTCTCCTTTTAAGAGTGAGAAGGAGAAAAAAAAGAGATGGAACAAGAGGAGGAGGTTGTTCACTCACCACCATCTCTGAGCATGTGTGAAGACAAACTGCACAGCAGAAATACAGCTTTTTTTTCCCCCTTCCTGCAAAGGTTACATCTAGGAAACTCTTACTGGAGGCAGCCCAGATGCAGTTAGCTGCTTGCATTAGGTGAAGTATTATTTTTGTTAACCAGAAAGTGACTTCATTGATTCAAATGAAAACATATTTTTGTCAGCACAAAAGGTTTCCCTCTGGTTATGGGCTCAAAATTAAGTGAAGATTATAAAATATTAACCCCCAACCCCCCTGCCACTGCTCACGTTTCACGAATGGCGCCACCGGGCATCATTCATATGTGAGTAATGAATTTGTGCATAAACTCTCCACAAAGCAAAATCTACACGTTTTAGCATTCGTGAAAATGTAAGTCGTTTTCATAGATAGGAACAAAATCTACTCCTGCCTCTAACTACAGCATGTAGGCACAGGCATATGGGCTGGATGTGCATATTGCTTGTCATTATCAGACTTTATGGCATTAATGCATTATATAGTCTGATTTTCTTACAATATGCAGACACCTTTAAGACATATATCAAATATGGATGGAAATTTTGTATCAATCAAAGCAAAAATACAGATAAAAAACAAACAAACAAATGCTGTGAATAAATAGTTTTTGAAAGGGTACCTTTGTCTGCAGATGTATTTATTGGACCTACAACAAGTGTATAAACTTTATGGGCTAACCAACTTTTAAAAACCTGCAATTAAGGAAATGAATGGAATTAAAAGCCCCGTGACCCTGCAAAGGATAAAGCGTGTATAGAAGATGGATGAATGGATGGATGGAATTAAATGCACTACATTTAGTTTAATTTCTTTTAAAAGTGTGTTAAAGCAACGCATAGCCTGGATGCCGCAATGCATAATGATATGACACTTAAAGTATAAGTATAAGCTCAGCTTTGGAGTTTGCTGTTGGATCCTGTGGAGGCATGTATTAGACCTGATAAAGAGATGTTGCCAAGTATAGAGATAATATGATTGTCTGCAGCAGAGATGTATATATATATATTATACACACACATATATATATACATTTTTGCGATTAATTAATTAAGATCTGTAATTAATTAATCTAATTCATCTCTTTTTTAATCACACTTAAAAATTGCAGAGAAAAGCCCTCAACTTGAGGTGTTTTCCTTTGAATTCATTACATTATTGTGGCAGATCAAAAGACTGATATATAACAATGAAAACGTGGCTTTATAAAGTAATTTATTTACTTTTCCAACAGACTTGGACAGTCCTAGCCATTTACATCCACTTGGCAAGATCATTCGCCAGCCTCTCGGTCACAGACGTGCGCATGCACAGGGAGCTCTCCTCCAGTTTAGTTTGGGGAAGAGCGTTGCTATGGTAACATCGTAGCTGCTAGCGTTAACTGTTGCTGCTTGCTGTTATGTTGTTTCTTTTCTTCACTTTTTCTTTATTTTTAACATGCACCAAATCCACAGATAGAGACCAGCTGGTTTAGGAGGCATTGTTACACCTCCTTATCAGGTGGTTCCTGTGTGGGGATTTATGCTAATGATCAGTGGTAGTGTGTGGCCACTGCACACTACAATCAAACCTGAGTACGTTTTTAGTAAGGAGGCTAAAAATCTACTCACAGATTTACAAAGATTTAACTAATGAGAACCATGAGGTCCCCTGTCTTGATGGGTACATGGTCTTACACAGACTGTGATGTTTTAGATCCCCGTCAACCTTTTTTTCCACTGTTGTTCACTATGCAGAGTCCACACAATGTTGAGAGACAACGCTATAGATGAATGTAACCTGATGTGCTGCAAGGTCATCAAGCACCAGCAGCACACCAGCCTGTACTAAGTATGCATCAAAAAGATTTTATTTGATGATGATTGTTGACTTTTTTTCCCCCTCACTGTCCAGTACTAACTTCACCAATTCCCCTCTTGCACCCTCCAGGACTACACACTCACCATGTACTTCCAACAAGCATGGCGGGACAAGCGGCTCTCCTACTCTGAGATTGCCTACAACCTGACTCTGGATAACAGAGTGGCTGACCAGCTCTGGGTGCCTGACACCTACTTCCTCAACGACAAGAAGTCGTTCGTTCATGGTGTCACCGTTAAAAACAGGATGATCCGTCTCCACCCAGATGGGACTGTTCTCTATGGACTCCGGTAAGCATTTACACCTGCCCTTCCCACCGTGTCACATTTACTATAATATGAATGTTGCAGACTGCAAAAGAGGATAACCCACCACGGACAGCCAATGGCTTATTGTAAAGTAAAGAGCGTTTTATATAAGAGAGTCATCAAGACAAAACAATTTTTAAAAAAAAGATGAAAACATGTAATTGAAGATGTATTACTGAAACAATAAAACAGATTTCCTGCCTTTTGTGAAGGAGACGTATAATGATCTTTCTTCAAACATTGATTCTTGTGGTCCAGATGATGTTTGAGGCATGCTTTGGTTAAAACACCAGTGAGGTACACTACAACTGATCCTTTTTTAACCACTTCCTTGCATAGCAGCTGGTTTTGGATGGAGTAAACCGAAGTGGTTCACTCCATCCCTCTTTGTCACAATGTTGCCTCTTTTGAAAGTAACGGCTGCAGCGTCGCCCCGCTGATTCCAAGGAAGAGCATGTAGCATGATGTGAAGCTGGGTGATTTTAAAGATGAGTATGAACAGTTGTAGTCTGAACTTGGGCAGGGATGTCACAACATACTGCAAAACTTGTCATGTGGATTTTGCACTCGAGCATATTTTTTTCATATGTCCCCTTTAACAATAAATGAGTTATTATGAGTCAGTGATTGAGACGTAGGGTGGCTAAGAGAGCTTGAAGCGCTGCAACTTAGTCATGCAAGTGACCAAAATGCCTCTGCTGTGTTAACCTGCCAGCCTTGTGTGCTTGTGTGTCAGCGTGTGAGAACGGATGCTGCTCCTCTCAAACGCTGGCATGTCCTCGTTACCAAATCACAGACTAACTCCTGACTTTTTCTGTTGCCCTTTTCTGCTGAAATACTCAATTTTTTGGGAAGTTGCTGTCACTTTCGAGGAAGGTGTCATACTGTTGAAGACACATGAGGCCTGTGACTGTGTGGGGTTGATTGCAGGGAGGATTTTCTTGGCTGTAAACATTTGCAGGGTGATGATTTAGGTCATTTGACTATCGCTGTCAAAAAGTTTTGCTCATCTGACTGCTTAGCTTGTGGACTTTCATCAAAGTGATGAATATGAGGCTTAATCTGTAGTAAAGCAGAATTACTCCTTGCCAGCTGTGTAGAAGAAGAGCTGGAGGCTTTCATATTGTTGCCTTTCATATCCCTTCATGATCATCAATATCAATAATTGAATGATTACGATCAATAATGGAGCAGGGTGGTGCAAACAGCTGAACTGAGTCAGATTGTGTACAGTGGTTCAGCCCTTCTACAAGACGTCTCTTTGTGGTGCTGGACTGTGATGCCTCTGAGGCGGCTGTCATACATAATTGATCACTCATAATCTATAATGTAGCAGTTCAATACAAACACTGAATGTGTATTTGTACTGATGCTGCGCATTTGCCTGCGCAGCCTAACACAACCCATCCATCACGGTGCTGGTGCCTCCTCTGATCTGTCACCAGCTTTGTGTGTGTGTTTGTGTCTGTGTCTGTGTGTGTGTGTGTGTGAGAGAGAGAGTAAAAGCTGAAGTTATTGTTGCTAATTCAAGATGTTGCAGCGTTCAGTCATTCTCTCCCCAGACTGAGATGCCCTTCTTGCGGAAAGACTGCTTAAAAAATTTAAGTATCTGCACTGCACCAGCTTATTCATGGATTCATTTTTCTCAGCAGTCAAGAAATGTAATTTATAACACTCTCGCTCAATTACATAACTCTAAAACATACTTGTGCATAACTGCCATAAAAATGGCGCAGGCTCAGAGAGTTGTAAAAGTGTTGTGAAATTTGTGAGCGTGCGTGCAGCAGCGAGAGGTTGTTACCTCAGGTCCGTTGTCCTTGTCGCTGCCTGTGCCTCCCGGCTCCTTCATTACTTGGTTCGTGAATTTGCGTCAGGTTTTATTTGATGCTAGCGGGCCCAGACACAAGCTGCTGTCAGACTCAGACCGGCAAGCTCAGAGCACACTGATGCAGACAGTACCTGTAGAGGCGGGCTGCCTTGTTGCAACAGCATGGCTTTGGTGAACGTAGGCGAGATGGCTTACTGTGAGGACATCCGATGACTGAAGATAAACATGATGTAAACGAATACTTACCCTTTCTTTTTTTTCTTTTTTAAAAATTTATTTTATTGTTTTTATTTATTTATTTATTTATTTATTTATTTATTTTTATTTTTTTTTTACCTTGTCTGCACACATATTAATGGTTGATACCATGCCGGTAAAAACCTAAGGCATATGTATGTGCATTATTACTATATTTAGTATAGAATACTTACCTTTTCTTGTTTTCTTGTTAAGGTTGCACCACATAAGTTACAATCACAGAGTATTATTTTATTCCATGGATGTTGAACAGCGATGGATGATGGAAATATACACGCATGACATTCTGGACAATATCCCACTGTATCATCCATGAAAATGTGTTTTTATGGAGTGCTCTGTGCTTCTCCAGGAATGTTATCTCATAGTCCTGTGATTGTATTATCATTTAGATTCTGATTGATAGATGATTGATAACTTATTTAGTGCTTTTAAACTACTTTTTTCATTTCTTCTCTGCAAGTAACACAGTTTTTGACTCATTTGCATTACCCATTCTAGCAGCTCATCGGTATTTTTACATGCTGGATTGCTTAATAACCATTGCAGCTATCCTTGGTTTCAATAATAAATATATATATATATATATATATATATATATATATATATATATATATATATATTATATAAATCATTTGAAGACCCTGAACAGGACTGAAACATACACAGAAAAAGAGACTGACCGGCAAATGTGGTTGAAAAATAAAGTAAAGATACACTTAATGTATGCCAATCAAATAAAACTAAAACTGTACTAAATTTTATAATATATATGAGCAATGAGAATATAAGAAGTCTTCCCCTGGAAAGTGTACGCATAAAGTTGTAATACTGGAAATATTCATATAAATCAAATGATGCTTAAGACTTTTTGCATATGGCTGAATTCTTTCAGATGTTTGGAAATTTCTATTCAATCTAAAATGATAGCCTAATCCGGATGCTTGCAGGCAAATATGATAAGCACCTTTTGACAATACAGTATCTGTTTTTGTTTGACCACGTAAAATGTACATTTTATATACAGGTTTTGTATCTTAATTGATACCTTCCTGTGCTTCAACACATTTACTTAATTCAACACAAACGCACAGATATATGCAGGCTCCCACTTTATTATGAGGGGCTTGTGATTTAATAACCTCAGTTATGTCATTGTGATGTCATTATTGCCTACTGAGTTTGGATACTTGTTTTTCAAGGGGAAGGTTGAAAATGTGGGGTTTTAGAGACTGCGATTGTACAGAACTGAGAAGTGCTGCTGCATTCACTTCTGCTGCAATTGTGATTATTTCTTTCTCAATCTTTTAAAAAAACTCCTATATTTACTGCAATGTGATTTGCATTTCTCTGATGATTTTAGTCTTTCGCAAAAACCAGATTATATTCAACCATGAGCAGGAATTTTGCATTTCATAAATCTGTTAAATGTAGAAAAGGTTTCTCATCTCAGTCACTCCAGCTCTGCACGACATGACATGAACAAGGATTTTTGCTGACTTAACTAACTGTAACACCACACCTGTGGAAACACATTTCATTTAGTCTGTGGTTGCTTTGTAGGAAGCTCTGGATACTGGAAGCGTGCATGTGTGCAGGATCGACGCATGTCTATTGGTGGGTGTTTGTGAGTGGGTGAGTGTTATTTTTGGGGTGCACGCGGAGGAGGAAGGGAGAGGGTGTTGTTTACTCCTCATTCTCTGGATATTCAGTTCATACCAATCCTGCCAAATCCTGGTCTTCAATTACCGGGAAGAGCAGAAAATTACAACAGTCCTCCCAACTGTCACTTTTAGAGCTCGGTTTGACTCTCAGGGAGAGTCAGTCTGATCTAATTAACCAGCCCCTGAAATGGCTAGGCTAATAACACAGATACCGCCCATGCTGCAAGAAAAAAAAAAATACACACACACACATACACTCATATGCACTCACAAGAGGAAAGAAAAAAGACATATATCTTATCTTCTTGTTTTATGCAGAAAGGGAGGAAAATCTTCAGATGTTTAGTGTGTGAGTCTCGAATAACATTGCTGCAAAATCCCAGAGAATGACCAAGAAAGGAGAGAAAGCCAACGAGAAACACAGACACGAAGGTCAGACCTCATTCAAAATGGAGAAATGATTACGATTGTCGCTCCTCTCTCCTCCCTCCTGCCATCCTCTTTCTGCGAATTTTGTGACTGTTTTCGCGAGAGGACGCATATTTGTGCTGCGGACTAATGTTGCATTTTACCAGGAGAAGAGTGTTTTTCTCTGCCGCTCAATAGATCATATCCCACAGTCAGGAGGAGAAAGCTGCCCTCCTTTTGGTCAATATTACTAATGGGATCACCTTCAAAGTTATCCATCTTACTCTTAAGTTACCGGTCAGGCAGGATGGTTCATATGCCCTGTTTGATTGAATGGACCTTTAATCTGATATGAAAAGACCTCTTCTTTAATTGGGCACACGGAGACACACACTGGGGTCTCTTTGTTGTGACTGCTGCCGTTTAATTTTAAAATCTTGCAACAGTTATTCAAAAAAAAGGCTAGATAGTCCTGCAAGTCATTATTCTGCTTAACATGGACTCTGTCCAAAATGGAGGAAGCTTTCCCGTCCTACCTTTACTTCTAAAAGATGAATTTGCTTTTACTACCCGTGTAATAAAAGTTTAGTCAAGGCAGTTTGCAACCTCCAGAAATCTGTGTCCGATGCTACCTCCAAACGAGAGTCTGTACAGAAATTCATGGAGGTTATGTTAGTGTCCGTAAACAAGGTCATTTTGAATAAAGGTGCACAGGCTGCCTTGGGTGGTAAGGGGTGGGGCGGGGGGGTCCAAACATACACACACACACACACACACACACACACACACACACACACACACACACACACACACACACACACACACACACACACACACACACACACACACACACACACACACACACACACACACACACACAGCCTGGGCTGAACCACAACAGAACATGCACAAGCCAAAAAATAAAAATAAATAAATAAAAAGAAGCCTTTTTTAGAACTCCATGTCCTATTAGCTCAGATGGAGAGCAAATGTAGCGTGTTTAAATTGCATGATCTGCAAGAGCATGGACTCTCCGCCGGCAGGTTGGGATGAGAAGGAGAGGCACCGGCCCTGATGTTGACGGAGAGCAAACAAGCCTTCGCTTCATGATCACTGCAGACTCGCTGCAGTGGAGATGACGAGAGGAGGAGGAGAAGCAAAGACAGGGAGGGTATCATGCAGAGAAACCTTCATCCGCTTCCCCTCCTCACTCATTATTAGTATTTTATCAATTGTAGCTGTGTGTTTCGGTCATCGTAGTTTGGCCAGAGGATGCAGAAAAAGCCCCAGACAAAAAAGCTTCGAGACTTCTGCTGATGATGTAGGTGGGCTATAAATAGGCAGTTTATTTTTAACCCTGCCATTTTGGCCTCATTTCTGCTCTTCCCCTGTGTTTCCTCTCTGCCACCATGATGATTTAGTCCTGGTGATGGTGATGGTGAGTGATGAGCCTCTGCTTGGCAAGCACAACATCTCCGTAACTTGCGTCCATAAAAGGGGTAAACTAGGACAGAATGAGTCCTGTGTTAATCCCCCAGTGCACCATAGTCCTGCTAACTGGCTCTTACATAAGTGCCCAGAGAGCAAGAAAAAGGAGGAACAACACGGAGCCTGAGAGTATGAGAGAAACACTGTATGTCTCCACATCTTGAAAATTGAAATCCCAAATTTACCAGGCTTAGCCCAGTAGAGCTGTAGCCTTGGTTTTATGGCAATCCTCAAAACTGGCAAGAAAGAAATGGTCTGCAGGTTGAACATTATGTTTATCATCCTGTCATTTACATGCTGTGTTTTTTCTCCATCACTGATTATGCCAATCATCAAATTAGAGGTAATGTGAGGTTCACCATCCTGTTCAGTGAGACCTCAACCTGTAGTGGGGGTGAGGATTGAATCGCAGGTTTTCTGACTGTCCCATTTATCAGCTGGGTCATGTTTAACAGATAATAAACGTTTTGCATTGGGAGGGTGCAGGATGTGGTTGTGACTTTAGATATGATTGCCTGCAGGAAGCAGCAAAGCAGTACTTAGCAAACTTCCTAATGAAATTATGTTCCCGTTTCATGCACCACCATCAGACTGGACTTTGGTAAGATAAGTTTCCAGGTGTATTTTGTTTTGATGAGGTAGACATAGGAGAGGTTTATTCAGTGTCAACAACCGCTTCCTGTTATCAGAGCCACATATACAAAGATCTAAAATATCAGCAAATTTCAAAAACGTGATTAAGCCATTATTTTGGACATGCTTTTTTTTTTAGCAAGAATTAAACATCTCTGGATATCATGACATAGTCCTTAAACAATACAAATAAATAAAGTATGTCAAATAAAATAAATGAAATACAATATTTCTTTTACTTGATTATGCTTCTTGATTGAAAAAAAAGGACCCAGAAAATGAAAAAGACATAATGACATATAGTATGTATCTGTCCTCTAAATTATCTTTTACTAATGTTAAAGCATTTTATTAATTTAATCTCTGTAGCCCAGACATTTTTCCTCTCCCCATCTAAATGCATTTTCTTGCAACAGGTGAAAAATAAATCTGCCTGTCTACTGTCTAGCAAAATTATTTTGTTATCATTAAAAAGGATGTTTCCAGTCCCAGTGACAGACGTGTAACAACATTATCTGAAAAGACTACCTTCCATTTGAATCAATAAAATGATAAATCCATAAAATAGCAAAAAAACGATCACCTATGATGACATTATTCAAATAATGCTCACTTTCTGGTTGATTCAGTTCTGGCTGCTCATGAGTCATTTCCACTGTCGACACAAATAAAAGGAAAACTAAAGAAATGAACTGATGAAATAACAGTGACCCTTCTTGAAGAGGAGAACCTGACAAATGCTTCAACTTTTACTGTGAATTCTCCTACAGGCTGCTGTTATTATGAATGCTCATGTGATACTATCACATTTTATATCCGTCTGTGTGCGTTTCCCTCGTGCAAGTGTGTGTGTGGGCTTGACTTACGTAGTGTACTAGATTCAGTCCCTGTAGTATAAACTGTGTGTCCGGTCTCTCAGACAGCCTCCGGGGCTTGGCACTGCCGGTTGCCAGCCCGTCTTGTTCTCTGGCCAACTTGTCATCTGCAACAGGAAAGTGTATCGGTCTAAGGTGGCCGGCCGGACGTGGTAACACTTTGTTAGAGAGGTGTATGTCCACAAGTTCAACCCTGCTCTATTTTCTTTGTTTTCATACTTTTGCAATATAAAATAAAGCCATTACAGTATGCAAAGTCAATGATACAATGACCTCTACATTTATTCATTTTTTATTCTTGAAATTTAAAATCCAGGATGTAGATTTAGTTAATCATTCAATAAGTTATGCAAAAGGGTAGCTTGCAGTTTGGATTTACAGGATGAAAAAGAGCAGCTAAAAAGCTACAACTTCAAAGCTTATGTTAACATCATGTCTACAAACACATGAAGGTTTTCATGGTTAGTAAGTTGTATACAAATACAATTTAATTACAATTTCAAATGAAACATATTATGTCTACCATGTGTAAACAGGAAAATAAATCAATATACATACACACAATAAATGATTACTCAAGTGCAAAAATAAAGGTACTAAATGTAAAACTGCAATGATCAATGCTGATGAAAGTAAAGTTGTAGACATACTTATTCAGCATAATATACCATGTTATGTACTGCATTGTACAACAAATAGTTGGTAAATATGCATACTGTTAAAAAGAATAATAAACTCCCTGGCAGTATAGAAAGTTAATTTTCTTAAGTGTCTTATTTTTTAATTTTTATTTGGATTTCAATATGTTGATTTTTACCAATCAATAGAACTAATTATATATACATGTGATGGTTTATATACAGTAATTGTATCCAGAGAGCTGAAACAATCAATCAAACAAACAAAAGAAAGAAAAAAGAAAACAACTCACCCCCGTACTGTTGTCCTGGCTGTGAAATCTGTCTTAAGACCAACTTTTGAACCAGGCTGTAAATATTTTTATTTATGCTGCAAAATTGGACATTTTAACAGGCTGTCGGAAGACGTGGAGTCACTTTTGGAGCCAGCTCCTAGTGGTCACCCGAAGAACTGCAACTAAATTCATGTCCTGGTTCCGGACTGGCGAGGCTGCTGTCGCCCCGATAGTTTTGATGATTGAATTGTTTATTGATTTCAGAAAATATTCTAATTTTTTTAGATTTTTTATTTGGGGTTTTCATAAACTGTGAGCCATAATCACCCAAATTATAACAAATAAAGGCTTGAAATATCTCACTTTGAATGTAGTGGAAAATAATATATTTGTTTGACCTTTAGTTGAATTTACTACGAATGAAGTTTTGCAATATATTCAAATTTTCCAACCTTCACCTGTATATTATTACATCAATAAATAAGAGCATAATATATGTCCGTATTGGTTCAATACGGAACGCAATCTTTAATTCACAATTACGGAACAATTCCGTATTTCAAGGGACGGGTGGCAACCCTAATTGTGGCCCTTTGCCAACATCTCTGTACTGTAACAAACTTCATGGTTAAAGGTATCCATTCACTTCATATTTACTCCCACCAGCACTCTAGCACAGAAGCCAGTCTGCTAGCGGGTTAAAGACATTAACTGACACCAGTCATAACCCAGCAGGTTTACTTATTTATTTATTTTTAACTAACCCGACCCTTGGCTTGTTAGCGCAGACATTACTTACGCTACTATGGGTGATGACAAAGCTCCTGATGTCTCTCTTTGTTGTGGGTGACTTTAAATGTGACATCCAGTGTAAAACTAACATGAATAATTTTAACTTTCATAGTGAAAATAATTCCTGTGGTGAGCTACCCCAGCAAGGACAGCTGACTGTGCTTTCAAACCACTGAATAATAAATGTCCAGCACCATAATGTTATAATCACAGAAGGCAACGCATCTGTGCTACAACATCCTGAATTATTTTGTGCTCCAGTGAGCTTTCTCCTCCAAATAAGCACTCTGCATTGTTTCAGATTCATCCGAAATGCACTGCAGGAACACATAGCTGCATGTACAGCAGGTGGGGACAGAGTGAATGAACGCTAACAGCTGGAGGATGAGAGACCCTTTGACATTTTGTAGGGCCCTTTTATAGCTGATTTCATTTTAACATAGACCTCACGCAGCTAACAGTATTGTGAGGAAGGGAATCCTCAAAACTGCAAACTGCAAAACAATAGCATTTGATTTTTATCTTGGCACTTGACAACAATTTGTATATGGTCCTTTTCAGAGGAAGTTCAGTTGTCTGGTGCTACTTTGGCTACAGATGTTCGTCATCGTCCTGCTGTGACGTATAGATCAGACTCCATGGTGAAGGCCAAATTGATGTCATCTCGGTTGCCCGTGGCTGCCTCGACCAATTCTGTAATGGATCCTAAATTTTTCCGTCCCTCTCCATCCATAGGATCACCACAACTGCAGCTTGCATGATGGACCTGCGTCGCTATCCTCTAGATGAGCAAAACTGCACCCTGGAGATTGAAAGCTGTAAGTACCGTTGTCCCTGACAACCGGCTCTCACACCCACATGTAGACGGAGAATTAAGCAAATCCCACACACACATGCGGCACTTCCTTCCCTCTGGCACCAAGGTAGTACGGAGGTTGATATGACTGGATGTTAAACACTGAGAAAGGCTGATGAGATATCCAGAGATATGCATCGAGAAGAGGAACATCACTAATGGCTCAGTGACTGATAACATCCAGCCTAATTAATTCAATTCCAACTGCAGTGGCTTCCCAAGGCGTAGAGGAGCCTGATTAGGTCCAGTGTTTCAGGGGTGTACTGATAGTGAATGGTATACGCAGCTTCTTCCCGAAACTGCCTCTCTGTGTTTGTACAGTACAAAGAGCTTATTTCACATGGAGTTTGTAATTGTATGTGATCCAGTGCTCTCGAGTAGAGGGAGTCGGGGAGAACATGAGAGAGAAACACGAGGTCCTCTACATGTTTTATCTGGGTCCCCGGAGAGAAGGATTATGGGGCTGGGATATGGTGTAGGGCTCAGTCTTTCTGGGTTTGATCACACTATTGCTCGCAGCACTGAGGAGCACAAAAACAGCATGGGTCAGAACCACCCCCCGCTGCTTCTCTCCCATTATGCTCACCATCTCTCTCCTCACCGCTCCCTCTTTCCGTTTCTCATCGCCTGTCTTTGCACAGTCTCATCCTCTTCTTTTTTTTCCTCCTAGCCTTTTTTTTTTATCTCTCTTCCCATCACTCAAATGCTCTTTTTTCTCTTCCTCTCTCAGGCAGCTCTACAAAACGCACACAAACTCGCTCACACACACACACACACACACACACACACACACACACACACACACACACACACACACACACACACACACACACACACACACACACACACACACACACACACAGCTCCAGTTTTGATCACCAGGCAGTATCTGCTCTCTTATGGATTTACTGGCAACAGCTTCAGCGTTGGAATCGCTTCATGCCAGAGCATGCTATTTTATTCAGACTAATGAGCCCAGAGAACTCTCACTTCCCTTGATAAACTTGATGCATTTTTAACAGACACAAGTCTTAAAACCCCTGAACCTCGAGTTTATCAGCAGCTCACTACTCCAGCCACTGGTGTCATATGCTGGCCTCCAATGAGAAATTATTCATTTCTACTAATCCACTGCTGAAACATCTGTTTCTCCCACAAAAATAAATCACTCTGACATAGGGCTGGGCGATATGGACCAAAAATCGTATCTCAATATTTTGTAGCTGAATGGCGATACTCGATATATATCGATATTTTTTCTGTAACATAATTGGGGTTTCCCCCAAAGCATTATAGCATAGCATCTCTGTTAGCTTCATTTTTTCTGAGGCAAACCCTTAAAAAAACAGTCAGTTTTAATACAAAGCCACGTGCCAAATGTCACACAGGTTCCTTTATTAACAGAGGTCTGCACAATATCAAAATGTATAAAACAAATGAAATAAAAATAAACTGCCTGCATATATAGAATAAAAATGCTTCTTGAATAGAATAAAACAAATATCCCTTTCCTGCATAACAATTAAATTAAAATACCATGTGCAATTAATACAATGTAGATAGTAGCAGGCAGACTTTTCCACTGAGGTTCTCAGTTGTGCAAATAACAAAACATTTGTGCAAATCTCAAATAAAACATTCACGTCAATTTGTCACAAAATAAGCTATATCAAAATCATTAAAAAAGATTTTTTTTTTTTTTTTGTAAATAATCGATATAAACGATATTGTCTCGTAGCATATCGTGTTTGAAAATATATCGATATATATTAAAATCTCAATATATCGCCAGCCCTAATCTGACACATGTATGCATGTCTTTGCTCGTGATGCAACAACTCTCCAACTAATCATTTTCATTTGATGGACCTCAAAACCGGCCAACACTTATTGTGCAAGCAGATTCATGAGATAAGTCATGCCAAAACATCACCTCTTCATGCACCATGACACCCTCTCGGGCCCCACACAGTCATGGCTTACATCAAAAGAGGAGCTGGGTGTCCTAGTTGGAGGTAACGTGAATCAGGAGGGGGACCATGCTGTGTCTGTTGGTGAGCAGCATCAGCGACCGCCACACTTTCAAATCAAAGCTGTAGTCGCTGCCAACCTTGTGTCTTTTCATTCCAACCTGGTAAGAAATGCTACAGAAAGATTGGACATTTTCAACAAAAAACCAACAAAGAACTGAGTCTGCTAAAACAATGCAGTCCTGTTGCCAAAAGACAAATTCCTCTGCACTGAAGAGGTCCTCCGTCATCAAAAAGCACATACCAGCGAGTCCCACTGCTGCACCGGTTAATGTGTTCCTTCATTATCATGAACACACACACGGTGGTTTATTTTCAGTCTATCTCATACACTGTCCTGCTGCTGTGAATATTCAGTGGAGCGCCAAATGTGCTGCGCAGCTGCAAACCTTAACAGAAGCATAATTTACCCTTGTTTGAGTAATGCTGGCCATGAGCTACAGGGCCCAGCTGTTTGAAGGAATAATTTAGCCTTTTTTTCATAATAAAAACAATCTATTTGTGCCCCACTACCTTAAATGTTAGTGATGCAAAATTAAACCAACCTGGGAGACGGAAAGAATTTTTTTTTTTTAGACAGCACTTTAAAACATAATTACTAGTAAGAGACAAGCCGAAATAATAATAAAAATGAAAGGCCCTAAAATTCTGCAAGCAAGTTCCTGCAGACGAAAACCATTGCTGATATTATTAGCAACACCTGTGCTTCTCCTGCTATGACAAATCAAAATGTCTGCTGTGAAAAAAGCCTGTGGCTGAAGCTGGCTGCCTGTCTAACCAATAACAAGCCTGCATGAACACCCGTGCTAACTTCACCTTGAATGCCAGTGCCTCAGCAGCAAAGAATTTTGTGTTAATTTTTAAAAAATCAAAGCCTTGGTGTTTAAATTATTCATCACATATGAATAGGTCACCGCCTCTATTTTCAGTGTGAGGCAGGGGAAGTTGAACTAGTTGCGGGGAGATGGCTGTGACGTTGTTTGTGACGGAGACAGACAAAACTACAACGCAACAAGCCCCCTGATGCGTCACGATGGAGGGTGCCTCTGTTTGAGTTCGCAAATGCTAAATTTGTGGATATGTATTGAACTGTTTTCATTTACATTTTTGCATCTGCAGCACCTACAGCAGATCCTGATTAATTATATATTTCTGCTTTACAGTGAAAAAAAAAAAAAGATTTCAGTATAAGCACTCACACATCACTGAAAAGACATTTAAAAAATGACCTCCCTGCAAGGAATTATCATGCAGTTATAGTTTTAGACTATTAATATTAAATGTGTGTGTGCAATGGCTGTAACGCATTAAACACCTCTTTAATGTTTAAATATTTCCTCTCAACTTTAAGTACTTAAAGTAAAAAGTGAGTGTCTGAATAGTTATAGACTACTTTTACAGTTCCCATGCCAGCATATTGTATAAACATTTTTCATTTCTTCCTTTTTTCTTTAAGTCATCTGCGTCCTCTCTGACTGGGAACATACTTTCAATGTTGAGTGGGCCATCAGCAGCAACACCTCTGATGCGACATTTGACATTATTTCACAATGCTGTGATGTATTACAGCCCACTAATGTATCGGGATAGCGGTTTCTCTGAGCATCTTATGTGTCTCCTCTGCAGATGGGTACACCACTGATGACATCGAGTTTTACTGGAGAGGTGGAGACGGCGCTGTGTCGGGCGTAGACAGAATAGAGCTGCCACAGTTTTCCATCGTCGACTACAAACTCATCTCCAAGAACGTTGTGTTCTCGACAGGTACGCAACACCGTAGTGGTCATCTTTGCCTTTGCGCCGTCTAAGATTGATGTGGTATTTTTGACATTAATATCCCAAAAAGAGAGAAAGAATATAGGCTCCACAATGTCAAGTAAGAACATAGCTGGCATCATTGAGGACATTCTGTTTCCCTCCATGTGCCCTCTTTAGGTTCATACCCTCGCCTGTCTCTCAGCTTCAAACTGAAGAGGAACATAGGTTACTTCATCCTGCAGACATACATGCCTTCCATCCTGATTACCATCCTCTCCTGGGTCTCCTTCTGGATCAACTACGATGCATCGGCTGCCAGAGTGGCCCTGGGTAGGATCGCCTTGCCTCTGCTCAACAGTGACCCAAAGCCAAATAACAACAAACCATGAAAGGATTCATTTAACATACATGCTGGATCTATTCATTAATAGGTCCACAATGGGATTAACGAGTCTTTATTTCCATAGCATTTCCTTGTTTTCATTAGCTCTAAGCGTGTGAGTGATAGTGGTGTGTGATAGGCTGCCTGGCTAAATGTTTGTTGTTCAGAGATGACTATATGCATGACTCATGCAGAGCGAGAAGCGCTGCAGCCTGACCTTGAAGCTTGCTGTCTTTCCGTTCGTCCGCCTGTCTGTCTGACAGAGACTCTTAATGGGTAACAATCCCCACAGTACCATCCAGTTAAAGGCAAAATTACGCGGGAATATGAAAGAAAGGTGACAACATTTGCTCAAGTTCACGTAAAACGCTTTTGTACCACAGTCAAACCAGCACAAGCAGGTTGGAGCCCGAGACGAGGCTGCTGGCAGGGTGAGTTAAAGATGTGCCTGCATGCTCTCAGCATCCTCAGAACGTGCCGTGAGCGAGGGCAGCCAATGAAAGCTGTGGCTCCGTGCTACAGTGCTGCCGCTGCTGGCAGCTGGGTTATTTATAATACGTGTGAATCTGACCAAATGCAGATTGTGCAGGCAGATGAGTAATGTATCAAACACAATGCGTGTGTGTCAAGAAAACAGGTGAATTGTGCTCTGACTAAAGGTAGAGGTTTACGGTGTCAATATGAAGCTTTTTTTGTGTTTCCATATGGAAACATGGTTAATCATAACCCGTCTGGCCCAACTATCATGCGAAACATACACAGATCCAGTCTCGGGGGGTTTTGATGGATGTTTTTTTTATCTTGATGTGGTCACATTCTTTCAGGCTTGTCTGTTATGCTGTAATTAAATACTCGCACCACCGTGTTTGACACAGACATTACATTCAGAAGCACATACTCCAGTCCTTTGAAGATATGCACCTGATCTCAGTTATTTTGATTTAGCGTAATATCCAGTGTAGCAAGACAGCCGTGCGTGTTAACTTATTTACCATTTTCCACACAGCAGATGCACAACTTCAGTCAGTAGTATCTTTATTTATGGTAAACTATATCAGGGAAAAGGCTTGCTGAATGGGAATATTATGTTTAAAAATTTAGGAGATGCTTTTTTTTGGGGAGGGGGGGTCTCTTTTCACCAGAGAGTACTTAATTCTTTAGGACGTAGTTTTTCAATGCTGGTTTTAATTGCTCTTCCTGAGCCATTCAAAAGTAGATTTGCTGGTGTGTGTGTTTAGCTGTCGGACAGATGGTCTCACATTTGAGTTGAGAATATTTGTAGATACAGAAAAGAGTTTATGGTTAACTCAAGGCCTGAGGCTGGAAAAAGAAAAACATACAGCATCATCACTCCTCCACCAGTGTTACATACTGGTATGAGAGGTTTGTACCAGTTTGCTGGGTTTGGGTTTCACCAAATGTAGTCTCGTTTTCCCTTTGGTCTTATGTGTTCAAATGCTATTTTACATGCAGTCTTGTGGTTTTATTGAGAAGGAGAGCCTTTCTCCTGGCGACTCTTCCAAACAAGCCATACTCATTCAGTGTTTTTGTTTTTTTGTGAATGTGCTGTCATAACTTGATAATATTAGTGTGTGACATGTAGCTCTTTGATTTTTGTTATTTCTCTGAGCATAAATTGTTTTATTTTGCAGATTTCAACTGTCTATGAGTCCACATTGTTTTGAAATAACTTCTTTTTCAACAGCAGCAATTATTTCCCGAAGATTGTTGCTGATTTCTGATTATTGCTGATTTATTTCTTCCACTGATTTCTTCGTTGTGTTAAAGCATAGCTGAATGCTCCAGATCTGCAAACTGGAAAAACATCTGCTTTCAGGTTTTGCTTTTAGGTTCTTGTAGAGGTCTGCACCACCTGCTGATGATCAATTGATCAAGTGCGTTTGATTAGTAGCACCCGTTTACCCTCTTTATTTGCACGGAAGCAGTAAGGCCATATTTGATTTTACACACACTTCTTCTGCATCTATGTGAAGTTATTATTAAATAAATAATAACATGGTCTAATACTGTCATAATACTATCATTTGTGATCAAATTTCACTTCTTGCAGATCTAATAATGGAAAAAAAATATCTGAGAGCTTCTAAAGACTTTCTCTCTAAAAGTGTGACTGCTGATCTCCAGGGATCACCACGGTGCTGACCATGACCACCATCAACACCCACTTGCGAGAGACGCTCCCAAAGATCCCCTACGTGAAGGCCATTGACATGTACCTGATGGGCTGCTTTGTGTTTGTGTTCCTGGCCCTGCTGGAGTACGCCTTCGTCAACTACATCTTCTTTGGCCAGGGGCCCCAGCGACAGAAGAAGGCGGCAGAGAAAGCCGCCACTGCCAATAATGAGAAACTGAGACCAGACCCCAACAAGGTGCGTGTACCAGGAGACATCTCCAGAGAATTATCTGTGCTGTCTGTTGTTAATATGTCTGTTTGTTTCTGTGGGCGCAAATGACTTCTTCTCCTGTCAAGGCCAATGTGATGCTGTGATCGATGCTTGATGTCCTTTACCAGCACTCTTTACTCCTGCTCTAGCTCTTCATCTCTCACTGGTTTAGCCTTGTGTATCAACAGTATTACTTAGACTAAGATCTGAAAGAGTGAATGCAAAAGCAATGACTGGATTTTAAATTCTTGATCTCCACATTTCTGTGTCTCTTGAAGGGCGCCTTGGAAAAAGCACTGGCAATGGTGCCAAAGTCTTCTCTTCAAATTCTATTCAGCTGCTAAATTTAGCAAGAACAACAGCAACGTTAAATAACTAAATAAATAAATAAGACACTCTTTCCTTCTGAGTGTGGCAAGCTACGATTTTTCCCTAAGTAACAGTGCTGATTTTGTATGCTTGCAGTGGCTGGTGGGAAATGTAGTTCAGAGAGATGATGCTCTGTATGCCAGAATGAAACAGAGGGAAATTGACGCATATGACTCGATGTGGGATCCCATCTTTGTGGACGATGCCGCATTAGGACTAGGGGATCAAAGAAATAAGGTACTGGAGGTTTTGAAAGTCAAAACTAACAATGTCATCAATCTGAATCAATCCAGATCAGAGGAAAATGCTGTAGTCTTTGTGCATTTCTTTGGTTTTTATAGATTTTTTGAGGCAACCTTTATCATCACTCCCACCATTGTGTTTTTTTCCCTCTCTTGGTTTGCTCTTCATGCATTTTCCTGACAAACATGGCTTAGCAGTTTCATTTCTGCAGGCACTGATTTAATCTTAACTTTAGCTGTACATCTGAGTTGATGTGAAATGACAAGCACCCGTAGCTTCTCTTAAGATAATATCATTAAGATTCAAATACTGTACAATCTCTCAGGCAATTGATAAATATCTTAGAACTAAGTGAAGCAACTGGAAAAAAAGAAAAAAAAGATTTGTCAGCTAAGAAAAAGAAATAATTTGCAGTTTGATGAATAGTACCAACTAAGAGGCTTTGCTTCAATGTGACTTACACAAAAACAACAAAATACATCAGGCTGATTTATGCAGGAGGACAGGTTTGGATTATAGAGATGATTTTCCTCAGAAGTCAGGCTATGGATGAAGAAATGTTGATCCGAATTCACTCCCCACAATGTCCCTCCCGACCTCGCCCCGAACCTCCTAGCCACTCTTCCATCTTTGCAAAGTCCTTACTCTTTCTCTTAACCTTCTCCTGTCACATTTTTTTTTATACCTTTACGTTCTCTTATTTTTATTGAGTTTGTCTTGTGAATCGGCAGAATTTTAACCGCACTCTGGTTGAAATTCTGTGATGACAATGCAGGTTTCTCCATGAAAATCAGTTTTTATGGAGTGCTCTGTGCTTCTCCAGGAATGTTATCTCATAGTCCTGTGATTGTATTATCATTTAGATTTTGATTGATAGATGATTGATAAATTATTTAGTGCTTTTAAACTACTTTTTTCATTTCTTCTCTGTAAGTAACACAGTTTTTGACTCATTTGCATTACCCATTCTAGCAGCTCATCGGTATTTTTACATGCTGAATTGCTTAATAACCATTGCAGCTATCCTTGGTTTAAATTATATATATATATATATATATATATATATATATATATATATATATATATATATATTTATCTAAAATTGAATATAACAGACGTTCACCCTTTGGCAGTAATTCCTCATGGCTCCACCTGTTTTTGAAACTTCACACAGATGACCCCCGACGACAACATCCTGTTCAGTGCAATGGAGATGAAGAATGAGATTGGCGGCGCCGGGGATCTGTCCCGGGGCCTGGGAGCCCCCGGAGACCCCCGTAACACCATGCTGGCCTACGATAGCTCAACACTGCAGTACCGCAGGGCAGCCATGGCCCGCCAGAACTATGGCCACAGCGCTTTGGAGCGCCACGCCCAGAAAAAGTCCCGCCTACGGAGACGGGCCTCCCAGCTCAAGGTGAACATCCCAGACCTCTCCGACGTGAACTCTATCGATAAGTGGTCCAGGATGATCTTCCCCACGGTCTTCTCCTTCTTCAACGTGGTCTACTGGCTCTACTACGTCCATTAAAGCTGGCGAAGTCTGCTGGCCGGCTTGTGGCAGGCACATAAGAAGAAGAAGAAGAAGAAAAAGACGAAGAAGAAGAAAAAGAAGAGAAGAAGAAGGAGTAGGTGGGGTGGGTAGGGGGATTTAGTGGAGAAATCAAGAAAGAGAGAGGATGTGTGAGAGAGAGACGGAGAGGGAGAGAGAGAGAGAGAGAGAGAGAGAGAGAGAGAGATGAAAAGAGTGTGCTGACTTTTTTTAGCTGGTTCATTTTAGACAACGTGAGAGGAATGCAAAGACTTTCAGATGGACTGCAGCAACATCCACTTCAGTCAGCAATGACTCTTTTAGGATTTGGGAAACACCTTAAATCAACTGACAAACATTCAAAAAAGAAGAGAGTTTTAAAAAGACAGAAATGGTGCCTGTTCCAGAATTTCTATATATCACTAATATTTGTCATTCGTAGCTTACTCTGTGAATCAAATATTTATGCTTGTGTTTGCATATACTTTAAGGATTTCTTTTGTTTAGTATCTATTTACTTCGTAGCCGAGCTGTCTGCATCAAGGAAAGCTTTATAAATGATTTTAAGGGAGTCATCCTTGATAGTCTATTTTCCTATAATTAATGTATATCAAAAACATCCTTTTAAAAGCATGCTTATGTTTGATTTAATTTGCATTTCAGTCATGATAAAGAAGGAGCAGAAAAAGTATTTTATTTTTTACTAGTTGAGGCTTTTCTGTCAGTTAAAGTTTTCAGCTTTTGGCTTGGCGTGGTCCTACCTGGGTGGATGTTTTGAGCGTCACTGGATGGCAAAAGATGGACAGCAAGGGGCTCTCTCTTCTCCGGACATCGCTGTGGGGCTTTAGTGACGCCACTGCTGAATGGAAAACGTGGGGAAACGTGGACTGTGGAGACTGATGCTTTGGCCAAGTTTAATGATTTGCTTTTGCTGTGCTGAGAGGGATCAAGTCCATTTAACCGCGTGTGTTTTTTGTTTGTTTAAAAGAGAAACATTCCTGACATCATGTAAGGCACTTCAGAGGTGGACATTGGCGTTTTACACTTGGAAGCCGGTGTAAGAACTTATTGGACGAGTTGGGTTTCATTGCAAGTAGAGTGGCCGCATAAATATGTCAATCCACATCCATCATTATTAGTAGAATTGAATGATAGATGTATGATGCATTCCATTGTGATTAGGTTTTCTGTTTTGAAAAGCTGTAGATAAACATTAATCATATTGAAAGAAAAAGAGATGATTCATTTTTATAAATCAATACTCACATAATCATGTAAATACTATGGATTTATTCTATTTAAATGGGTCTTTGTTGTTGTTTTTGCAGTTGAATTACACCTCAAATGCTCCAGTCAGACAATAAAATAAAAGAGCAATTTGACTTAGGAAAAAATAAAACACAATTCACAACTTTGCTGACTATGCTTTTTGGGACTTTTATCTCTTTTATTTTCTTTTTAACAGACTCTAAAAGCATCGACTTGCTGAAACTAAAGTACTTCCAGACACCAGTGGCTTTTGGGTCAACTTTTTGCTTTCCAGGAAAAAAAAAGAAAAAAAAAAACTGAACAAGGACCCCACTATCCAGGCATTGAAGTCAGGCATATTTTGTACAAAGTTTCTGTAAATTCCAGTTATGATATTTCATAATGACTGTAAATATATTGTGTAATGATTGTCAGCAATTATGAAGATGTATCTAAATTCAATTAAAACTCGATTCAGTCTATCACTTGAACAACAGAGTAAACGGGTTCCTGCGTCCTGTTTGAATGCGAGGCTGATTGCTGACTGGCAGGCTCATGGGTGATTGCGTGTGTGAATGAGTGAGTGAACAACAAAACCCGACGCAGGGAAAGAGTAGGCAAGCGAGAGAGGCTAATGTAGGGGTGAGCAGAGATGTAAGCGCTGCAGCTGGGGACTCTTGGCTGCATAATGGATGGAGAGGCAGAGGAGCTGCAGTGGGAGGTGGTGGTCGTAGTGGTCTGGGCCAACTGCAGTGGGCTGGATTGGGGTTTGAGCAGGGCTGAGCTCAGCCCCCAGCCTCAGGGGACATTAATGCAGAGAGCCAGAGATATGGAGACACTCTTTGGACTCAACTGTGGCCCTTTGACTGCAGGGGCCTGAGCACTTGGTACAAAAAAAGACAGGGATGAAAGAAAATAAAGGGAAAGAGAGAGAGGGCTCCATCTGTGCATCCATCCATGCCTCGTCTTCCAGCAGCATCCTCCCCTCACACTGCAAACAGGCTGCGCTCTGCGCTGCACTCACTTCCTGACCTGACCGCATAAATGGATGCTAGTGAATATTTGATGCCACAAAACACTGAATATTTAAATTTTAAAAAGGGATTTTGTTTCTAGTAGAAAATAATGTGCAGATAATGTTTTATTTTGAAGATAAAGGGCCAGAAGAACACAATAATAAGCCAACTGGCACAAAATATAAGAACAAGAAAGAAATGAACCATGCAGGATTTTTGTATTTTGACTTTGTTGTGATGGTGGAATAGATGGAATACCTTAAAATACTGATGATGATGATGATGATGATGATGATGATGATGATGATGATGATGACTGCATTTTGTTGACTGTGACTATATGTGCATAAAAAATTTATATGAGTAAAAACTTTAAGTGAAAAATACCTTGAACAGCAAATTGTTGTAAAAACTGATGTAACTTGACACATAACTTTGTTCGTCCATGCTTTGGTAGAAAAACAGCTCTGCATCGCTACATAACAGATGTATTACCTCACTACTCTAGACAGATGGTTTGTGGTAAATTGGCCTTTTCTTTCTCTTTTCCTCTCCTCAAAAGGGGCATTGATGTTGACATGTATGAAGGGGAGGGGAGGCAGATGCTTCCTGCTTTGTAGAGTTTCCATGTCACTGGCGTGATTAGCAATGCACGGGCCTCTGCTGTGTAAAATCGTGTGCATGTGTTTAAGTTCCAAGAGTATGTTTTGTTTGTTTGTGTGTGGACTCACAGCTGCGCCACTGTGAAGTTGGCGAGCCGACCAAGCCAAACCCAGCCAGTGCTGACTGGGATGAGTGAGGGAGTGAGTCTGACGTCCCGCCACTCCCTTGCTAAACACATATGTGATGGAAAAACAAGTTTGGCTGTCCAGAAAAAACAAACCTGATTCTTTCATCATTTCACAGATAAACAGGAAATTAGTATTTTATTTTCTTCTATTGATGATTAGTAAATCACCTGCAAGTCCCTGTATTCTTAAAAACTGAGACTAAAAGCTTTCCCCATATCCAGGTACAGTGAGATTCAATTGAATTAACACTGCCAGCATGTCTGAAATCTATAAATATACGTGATTGAGTCAAAATCACTCCTTTTAAACAGGTTTGGCAGCCTGAGTTGGAAATGACGACATATGTGAACATGACGAAGTGGTAACCATCCTACATGCATGCCATCTGTGCTAGAAGCTGTGTTGTTGTGGTCTATCAAACTGTTTTGTATGCATGCATGTAAACGTATACACTTGCTCAATTTTTAATAATCAGTATGATCAAACTTTCAGATCTTGCAACCATGTTTAACAAGATAACATGCAATAGATTTGTCTGAAATGTAACAGTGATACAATCTTTAGTCAGAAACTTTGAGATGGCAAATAGATTTTTTTTTTTTAATGAAGAGCAGCATCCCTGTGAGATCATGGTACACACATGTGTAAAATGTATTTTCTATATCTAGGTGTATATTTAACCATTTACAAGTGACCATAGTGGAAAAGCGACAGGACTGTAAAAAAGATTGTGCTGAATATTTGTCATGTTTTTTGTATGGCGGTCAACTACCGTCCATCCCTATTCCTTCTCCTCCTAGCCACTACTGTGTCCATCGTGTCCATTATCAGAAACACGTCACATGTAAGTGTCATCACAGAGCTCCGTGCCACAACATGCTGAACATCATAATGTAGTCGTGAGTGGCAGGGAAGTGATGACATCACGGCATCTGAGCTCCATCTGCACCGTCATCGAGGGGGGAAGTGTCAGTCCAGTTGGAGTTTTTGACCCGTTTAATGTGAAACAGCCAATGTTGGCTCTGAAAATGCTCGCTACATTTACAAAACAACGTGGAGAGCTGTAGCTGACTCCTGTCCCTCCCTTCCTGGGACAACAACAGATGGGAAGACACTATTTGCTCCCATGTACCAATAAAGTCTTATAGTACAGATCTTTTCACTCTCGCTAATGACAGTAAATCCATTTTCAAAGTCTTTAAACATTATTGTCTGTATTATAATTCTGTAGTAAATTCATATGTTTAGTGTTGGGTTTTCACTTCAAATCTGTTTATTTTCTTTGCTCCTTAAACGGATTGGTGTTAAATATGAGCTCTTACAAATATTGTTTATGTTTAAAGCTGTTAAAACTAACAACAAAGAGTTTTGTACTAACTCAAGATTCTGCAATATAAAATACTCTCATTAAAATCAGCTGAGCGACGCCTGACCTCATCCTGATGAAGAAACAATTGCTGACTTATTTCCACTAATGGCTCAAGAGCAAGGAATGCAAGCATACCTGTTAATGAAAGGGGGAGGACTCAGAGGAGGTGTCACTTGTTAGACACAAGCCTCACATGCACAGAGTCGCTGTCGGAGACAAAGACCCAGAGGAGAGTCTCTTTAACTTTTTCAAGGATGGGAAGTTGTTGAGGAAAGGAAGACGGACGGGAGAGCGATGACGTGGAGGAGCCCTCTGGCCCTGGTGAGGGATGCGCTGCACGGTCAGAGGGCCCGGGAGAGGGACCTCCGCACGCTGGTGTCCAACCTGCCCTTTGAGGGACTGGATAAGGGGAAACAACCCAATCGCTTCTTTTCATCTAATGCCATCAAAACCACCAAATACACTCTTCTGTTGTTCATCCCTATGAACCTCTATGAGCAGTTTCACCGTCTGGCCAACATCTACTTTGTGGGCCTGGCTATTCTGAACTTCATCCCTGTAGTGAATGCCTTCCAGCCAGAGGTGGCTCTGATCCCCATCTGTGTCATCTTGGCTCTGACGGCCCTGAAGGATGCCTGGGAGGACTTCAGGAGGTACCAGTCGGACAGGAAGCTCAACAACACGCCGTGTTTCATTTACAGCAGGTAATTCAACGGGACTCCATCCTGTCCTGAACATGGATGCAGTGTGCTCCATTCATGTTCATGCATGATGTGGCAGGTGTAAATCATGATGGTTAGCATCTGTTTGTGATTCTCATCTTCCTGTATGAGTGTGCAGACCTGCGCGATTGGGTTTTGCGTGTGTGTGTGTGTGTGTGTGTGTGTGTGTGTGTGTGTGTGTGTGTGTGTTTACCTCCCCTGCCTTTCAGCACCCCATGGGAATTTTTGACTTAGAAATAGAGAACGTGTGGGAGATTATTCCTCTTTTGAAGAGCCTCACAACAATATCTATCCCCATCACGTTGCACAAATTTGATGAAATCCTCATCTGGGTATTGCGTCAGCAAAGACAGTAAGGCTAGTGGTTATCTATTTCTGAAATACTGGTGAAAAATGAATAATTCACAAAGAAGAATAAACACATTTTCAGCCCTTCTTCTGCTGTGATTTGGAGCACAGTGGGACGAGGAGGAGGGGATGTGGATTTTCTCGGGATGTTAGAATGAAGACACCTCCTACAATCATAAATCCCCAACCTCTGGAGGGTTTGTTGTTAACCAGTAGCTTAGGAATCCTCCATACCAAAGGGGAAAAGCCTCTGACGAGTGCATTTTTATGTCTAAATGTGTCCTTACATCTGTATGTGTGGCGGTACGGTCCAGGTGGTCCGCGGTGTGGACTCTCAATGTGGCATTTCAAACACTTCAGAGAGCACGTTGGGCCATCTGGGGCCGTGAGTGGACATTAGGTGCCTCTGTCGTACACAATCACACATTCAGCTGTTAAGTCAAGGTGAGGAGGTTCCTGTGGGTCTCACAGTTCTTGATGGGTGGGACTACTGAGCCCTCCTTTTTTTACTTGTAAAGATTAAAGCAGAATCGACTGGCTTGGATTTATTTGAAGTTTACAAATGTCTCCTGGAGAAGCTCAGGAATAGATTTCCGGCTCTCAGTCTCTATATCTTGATGAAGTCCATCCATCCAACCACATCTCGGAGAAAGAGATATGTTAATCTGCCAGCAAAAAGGCCCATTCGAATACATTTATGTGAAAAAGGATTTGGAGTTAATTCGTCAGACGTGCTCAAATGCACGCATTTATTTTCCACCATCCATTCTGCTTTTTATAGAGTTGTGATGTGTCTTATCATCTAGGTCATCCTTGCTATCTTCCTCCTGTATCAAACACTTGTCAATCGGCCTGTGCTCAGACACGTTGACTGTTATCATGCTGTTTGAGTACAAATTCCTCTTCAACTTATCTGGTGTTATTGTCTGCTCAGTGGAAATCCTTAAAAACTGCTCTCCACACTACATGGGCTGCTGTCTCTTGTTGTCCCGTGAATCTACATGTAGCGTGAATATCTGTGTCTGTTAAAAGCGTCAGTCACACAAAGTGTTTCTGGGCTTTATTGAAAAGAGTTCAGGCAGTCAAAGCCACTAAAACAACAGTTTTTTTTTTTTCATTTATTACTTTAAAAATTCAAAATCGTTCAACCTTCTTGAATAGGAATTTAACATTTTTGAAGACAGTATGTTTATTTGTTTTGAGTGAAAAGGAAGTGGGTAAATGGATAGTTTGACCTGCTACTTTGTTGGGCCTTTTTCCCTTTGAAAGAGTCACCTTTGGATATTTGTGCTCCAAATATTGTTTTAGTTTAGGTTTTTACATTAGATACCCTTACTGGCACGACCCTCCCATTTATCTGGGCTTTAGACTCGACAGGCGTTCCAGTTTGAGTTTCAGTTGGAGGCAAAAGGACTCTTCCCTAATACCTCACCTGCTGTAGTTTCATAGTTTATCTAAATAATTCTTTGACAAAGAAGCTTATTTGCTTCTCGTGAATTTAGTAATTACAACGCCATCTTTTATCCGGATCTTGCGAGAAAGCAAAAGTGTTGTGCCCCCGAATGCTGAGCTATCCTTTTTAAAATGCTTTTGATTAATCCTGAATACAGTGTAAATATACGTACCAAAGTAAAGTATTCAGCGCAAGCCGAGAACTCACGTCACACCTTTCAGGGCCGGTATTAGACTGTCTGACGCAGGAAAACATTTAAGAAAAGAATATTTGTGCCGGTAAATGAACATACTTTGAAATGCGTTCACATGGCTTTGTTTGCATTGAGGTGTGGTGCTAGGTGGCAGCTACCGATCAGGTCCTACATGCAGAGCAGCATACCTGCAGCTTTCTGTCACTGGTCCTTAGTTGGCTTGACGTGCCGGTTCAGACCAGCCTCCTTTCCTTAAGTATCTATCTAAACATGTCTACTTCAACTTTCCTCATCATATAAGACTTCAAATTTACTCAGACCGTCATCCAAACATACAGGTTCATAAACCTGATCCACCCATAGTGCTAATTTTACATTTGGTAAATCAGGGAAAAAGTTTGTGCAAAAGCAACCTAACAGTGTGACGGTTTATATTTGACATCTGTGACTGCAGGAGGGAGAAGCAGTTTGTAGACAGACGATGGAAGGACGTACGAGTGGGAGATTTTGTCAGGGTGGTTTGCAATGAAATCGTCCCTGCAGACCTCCTTCTCGTCCACACATCAGACCGCAACGGTGCCTGTCACATAGAGACGTCCAACCTGGATGGAGAAACAAACCTGAAACAAAGGATTGTTGTATCAGGACTCTGCAAAACGGTGAGAGACTGACTTTTTCCTCACAGGTTTCTGTCTTGCTTACTCCTTTCCTGGTTCACCTCTCCCCTCCTGTACTCCTCCTCCTCCTCCTCCTCCTCCTCCTCTCCTCCTCCTCCTCCTCCTCTCCTCTCCTCCTCCTCCTCCTCCTCCTCCTCCTCCTCCTCCTCCTCCTCTTTGTCTTTGACATTTAATTCACTTAAGCCGAGCAACTCTGACATTTCATCACATCACTTACAGTAAGTGACGGTTGTATTTCAAAAGTGACAGGAAGCAAAACATTCCCGTCAGTCGATATACTTAAATGCAAATGTTTTGCTTTTCTTTTCTGGTAGAGGTTGAGCAAAGTTTCCATATGTGTCTTTTCTTCTTTCCCAGAGTCCTGAATTTGATCCCGAGAGCTTCAATAGCACCGTGGTGTGTGAAAAACCCAACAACAATCTGAATCATTTCAAGTGTTATGTGTGAGTATCAAAGGCAGAGCAGACGTGGATTATCCCCAAACAGTTCCTCGTTACACTTTGGAGCTGCCGAGCTAAATCAATTCCAGCCACCTCACTGGACTTTTCAGTGCTGGGAGACTCATTTTTTGAGGCTGTAATAAACTAATCGATTTCCTCAGGCACCACGGCTCTTATAGAAAGTCTGCTCTTGTTGCCCAGATATGCCCATAAAATAGAGAGGGGAAAAATGTTAATGCAATATGTAAGCAGTAATGAATATGTAACTAGTTTAGAGAGTAAAAAGGTGTGTTACTTTTTCCTGCTACAGAGAGAAACCCGATAAGGAGAAGGTGGGCGCTGGGATTGAGAGCCTGCTGTTGAGAGGCTGCACAGTGAGAAACACAGAAGATGCTGTCGGCTTTGTGGTATATGCAGGTATTTCACTGACTTAATGCTGAGCTCAGGGGAAGCCACCGCGTGTTTTTCCTTTTATCTTATTTTCAATTAGCTTCTTTTTAATTCTTCACATTTACCACAGTCATGTTCTGTCACATCACACGTTGCAGCTGAACTGACTGAAGCACCTTCGCGATAGTACTCTTGCTTCATTTATTTCTATCACCACATTATACAACCCCAAATCAGAAAAAGTTGGGAGAATGTGGAAAACCTCCCCATCCTTACATTTCTTTGCAGCGAGTATGATTCTAAAGTATTTTATGATTTTAATGCCAGCCTCATTTTATTTGTCAATATCTATTTTTGTATTTCAGTCCTGCAACATATATATAACAAGACGCTTCTAACACTGTAATCATTTTTCCTCATAACCTTTCAGTGGATTTCTGGCATTGAGAATCCCAAACATTGAATCTTTTCAGTTTTTTATTCCTTCTTTCTGAGAGCATGTTTGAATTGTTTGAATATATAGTAATTATTGCCATATTTTTCCTTTGACCAGATCAGGACTGCATGAAGGCCAGTCCAGAACCGCACCCTCTCTTCTCTTGTCTTTATGTGTGTAGCATGTGTTTGCATATGTGTGTGTGTTTCTTTTTTTTTTTTTTTATTGTCCTGAATAAAAAAAAAACATGAAAGGGAAAATGATGTGTAAATGCTGCATCACAGAAATGTAAAATACATTTGTCAACGCATGCAACCCTGATACAACTCTATAGCATCCCAGAGCCTGGCCTTTACACTTGCTTCTTACAGCCTGGGTGGTCCTTTTGTCCTTCATTCAGACCCCACAGTGACCATTTCTTCTAAAATCATAATTGTAATACTGATTTGTCTGACCACATTTCACATTTCCACTGTGTGATGGTCCTTTTCTGATGGCTCTGAGTGCAGAGATGTCAAAACCACCTCTTGATGAGGTTGAGATAAGGCTTATTTTGTGCTCGGTATGTAAGCTCAGTAAGTGCTAAATAAGTTTAATAATTTCATATATTATTTTGGTCTCCAAAGATGATCCTAGACGCTTGTGTCTAGATCAGTTTGTCCATTGCCACCTGAGGGATTAGAGATTATGGGTGTCCACCTTTGTCCATGCCCTTTTTTGAACTGAAATGCCTCAAGAGTCCTTTAAACAGTTATTATTTAGAGAAAAAGAAATGTGAATATCCCTCCCTTCCTTACCAACATTTAATTTAAACCCAGACCCTTTTTTTGCAATGTGAATCTGAAATGAAAAATTGAACATTAAAGAATGAAATGAAGTTGATGAGATAAAAGAAATGAAAGTAAATTAAAAAAAAAAAATTCCTGCCCCTTTAAATATCAGCCCGGTTTATCTGATTTGGTGTTGTAACAGATTTATTGACACACCTTAAACAAGAACAAGTTCCGCCTCACACATTGGTTCTCAACCAATCAACTGACCTCAGAAATCTGACCACAACATCCCAGAGAAAAACCTTTAATAGAGAGAAGCAAAAGAAAAAAGGCTCTAGTCTTTAAGACAGAAAATGACAAACGGTACCGCTGTAATGTACACTATAACAAAATTCGGAACACTGCTTAACGCATTTCATGCTCTTAAACTGTTTTTTCTCATGGCTTTGATGAGGAATCTGTGTTCATTTCTGTCCCAACGTCAGCCAAACTAAACAAACAACTATTTCTCAATGAATTGTATCATCTATTTGAAGTTGTAACAACCTTTTATCAAGCATCCAAAAATGAAAACATGTTTTACCATAATAATACTGACTTTCTGTTGTGTTTGCTGACCGTCTGAATCAACCTTCTTCTCCTACAACATTTAAGGCCATGAAACCAAGTCCATGCTCAACATCAACGGGTCAAGATACAAGCGCAGCAAACTGGAGCGGAAGCTAAACATAGACGTCTTCTTCTGCGTAATTCTCCTCTTCACCATGTGCCTCGTCGGAGCAGTAGGTCAGTAATGAATGACATCATTTAACTGAAGGGTCACTACACGTACTGACTCATTTCCATTCACGAGGAGACATCATATTGAGAATTTTAGAAAGATTCACATTTGCCAGGGGCCCAGTGAAGTAAGGAGGGGTTAGGAGACAGTGGCGCCAAAAATAGCTTTCCTGTCTGTGCAAGTGTGATTAATCCCGTCTTCATACGTGCAGGGCACTTCTTATGGCTGCAGGCGCTGCCCAGTGTACCCCCGTATTTGCTCCCTGACAGCACTGGTCACCTGAACAGTCCCAGTCTGTCCAGTTTCTACATGTTCTTCACCATGATCATCCTGCTGCAGGTATCTCACAGAATGTGACTGTTTAGTTTGTATCCTTTTGAACCCATAAAACGAATATTCTTTCTTCTTGTCTAATTTATTTATGTTTTCTTTCGGGGTTACCCTTCACCTTTTACTCCTCTTCTCTCTCCCATTTCTTTCTTCTTACTGTGCCCCCACCACTCTCTGCTGAATCATCTTTCCTCTGCAGGTCCTGATTCCCATCGCTCTCTACGTGTCCATTGAATTGGTCAAGATCGGTCAGATCTTCTTCATAACCAACGACGTGGACCTGTACGATGAGGAAACAGACAGCCGGGTCCAGTGTAGGGCTCTGAACATCACAGAGGACCTGGGCCAGATTGAATACATATTCTCAGACAAGACAGGCACCCTCACTGAGAACAAGATGGTGTTCCGCAGGTGCTCCGTCATGGGTGCCGAATATCCACATAAAGAGAACGGTAAAACGTTCACAATGACACATGCTATTGACATGTCGCCCTTATTCATTATATAATGGAATTTAGTCAAAATGATATAGTTTTAGTTGCTGCAAGGGAGTTATTTGTCCAAATATGTCTGCAAATTTAAATTTTGACCAATTTCTTCGTGAGTAGTTCTGAGCAGCTTTAAAGTAGTAATGTTTCATTAAAGGTAGAAAACAGACACACACATGTACATATATATATATATACATATTGCTTCTGTTAGAATTCACGGTCACAGGAGAAGTAATTGAAAGGTATTTTACAGAGAAAAGGTGTAAGTTATTAGATTTCCAAATTATCGCTTAAGTTATGTAACACTTTCTCATTCTAAGTAGTTTAATTCTATACATATATACATACCGTATACACATAGTGTATATATACACGTATACACATCTCTTACATACACACACATACATATATATATATATATATATATATATATATATATATATATGTTTTGTGCAGAATTCAAAAAAGTGCCATACACTGCTTGATTAGTTCAGGACACAAACGATTGAAAAAAAAAATATCAAAGAACACTTTGATTTCTCTTTTCTTTTTTTCCTTCTCCCTCTGTTTTTGCAAAACATGTTTTTAGTTTTTCGTCTTTTTTTTAAATGAAATTTACATGTGTTATATGAAAGATGTCATGTGTTCTATCTTGCTGTTGTTTTTGCAGATATTTCGTTGTTATTTCTGTTTTGTTATTGCGACGTACTCCCCAGGGGTTCTGTACAGAAGGCACCACAGAATTAATTCTCATTTTAGTCATCCTCATCATGACATATAATCCCATTAGTGGCGAGAGTCTTAGAATAACCTCACTTTTTTTGTAGAATCAAGTCACATGGAGCCACAAACTCACTTTGCATAACACGTCTTGATCCTCAGCTGTTTGCCAGATGTTCACTTGGCATTAACTTCTCGGTTGGTTCTGCATGTTACACTTTATTTTCAGTCATGCTGCGTCATTATTAGGGCTGCTTATTTATCATTCGGGGTTACTGGGGCTCACTTGTTAAAGTTGTAGTCTTCCAGGTGTAACACTGATGATTTTGATCCACAGAATCCACTGATCCACTGAGCCCCACATTACCACATTACGTTAAAACATACTGTAGAGGTGCCCTGTAGATCTTATAACAAGGTGAAAGGGCACCATGTAAGGGTGAACCAAATCCCGTTTGATGTGCAGGCGTGGCTCTGTCTTGAACATGTGTGCAAATTCAGATTTCTTTTCACATTATGATAAAGCTTCACTTGAAAAATATAACCCTTAAAAGAATGAAAACCCATCTGTGGTCAGTGTTACATGATTCCTGAGTTTGATTTGTTGTAGCTCACCTGACGATAGGTCGTCCCAATAAGGCACTTTAGCTCAGTTGTGGTTGAGGCTCAACATTTAACAGGACCTGATCTACCAATGTGGATTTGTTATGGATCTGCAGCTATCCGTCTAGCCGTCCTTGATGAACCAGAGTCAGATGATGATGTCATCTTCAACAAGGAGTCCAGACCCAAGACACAGGCCAAGTGGTACGTGGGAGATAATGAGACCAACCCCAAAGACACAAAACGCTGTGGCAGCCGCCGCTGGAGCAAGGGGGCGGAAAATGCCCAGAGCAACGTGGCCTTCAGCAGTCCATTGGTATGACGGTGACTCTGTCAAGAAGAAAGAGAGACTGAACTAAGAATCAGACGCTGTTTTATTATGATAATCAGTACTCGAGTTGAGGGGGGGTGAGGGGGGATGGAATCCCCTCTGAGATAAAAACGGTCAAAATCATCCCCCCTGTACAACTGACACCCCCCTTTCCATCCCTTATGTCATTTCATCAATGAATGAAGAGTTATCACCAGAAAAATAACAATACAAAAATAACTTATTTCACAATGTTCACCTGTTTCAAGTACATTTTCACTTGAAATAATTAGATCTGTCAGTGGGGACAAGATTTATCTTCTTATTACAAGCAAAATAATATTGTTCCACTGGCAGATTTTTCTACTTGTTTCAAGGACTGATTATTTTTTAGCCTTAATCCTTGAACTTTTATCTTTTTATAAATTTTACATATTCTATATTGTATGTCAGGGTGCTTTGGTCTCCCAGTTTTTTTAATTTTTTTATTATGCTTATTTTTCAATCAAAATGTCAAAGCACCTTGTATTTCATGTACCTGGATGAAAGGTGCTATATAAATAAAATTTGATTGATTGATTGAAGTGAAAATCTACTTGAAACAGGTGAAAATTGTTGTTTTAAGTGTAATGAGATTTTTTTACTAAAATGAGACATTTTAACTAGAAATAAGACAAATATTCTTGTTAAGATTTTGAGTTATTGCAGTGATCCATTTTGCTTATCCTGTGAAGGACAGAGTCATATTGATAAGTTCAGAAAACTGTTTTTTATTGTTGTGTTTTGATGTATTTGATGTAAGCCCAGTGGATATTTAAAGCTTACAGAAGGCTGCATTTAACTGCTGCTATGTCATTCCTGCAGTATTCCTGCAGGTGTTTTGGTCAGTGCTATTATTTGTAATATATTATATTATTTGTACCGTAATCAGCACAAATTATCTGTCCCCATATGATAAAATCCACCATCCCCCCTGATTTTTTTTTACAACTCAAGTACTGATGATAATCATGAGTCAGGAGCAAAATTGAATTACATATGTCAATTAATATGGTGTGTTTTATTAATCCAGCAGTCAAACCAAAAATGGGTGCATCGGATGGCCATTCCAACTCACTGTCCATAATCCCATCTATTACCCGTACCAATCCATCCATCCTGCTTCTTCCTATTTGGGGTCATGGGTGTCTGATGGAGCCTATCCCTGTTGTCTTCAGGTGAAAGGTGGGGGTACACCCTGGACAGGTCGCCATCCATCACACTTTACTGGATGCCACATATTTAGCATTTAAAATTCATAAGGATTTGACCCGTGATTAGTTTTGAATATGGATGTCCTTCCTTGAGCATAATCACATCTGACTCCCCACCAAGAAAACCTAAGAAAAAATGTCAATTTGTTTTCCCAAATGTGACCTAACCTTAGGTCGAAATTCCTCATGCTCCCAGTCCCTGCTGCAGATGGTCAAGTCGCTAGGTGTCAGTGATGATCACATTCATTTTGGCTCAACTCTGCCCCTGTGCCTCTGAAGGGACATATGGTCCCACTGAGTACCATTTGGCACAGATCGCTGAAGTTACTTGAACTGTAAACGTGCACTATAGATTAGTCATCTTGTTTTGATATAGAATACGGTACCTCTGTTTCTATTTTTGTCTGCAGGGCAGAGAGCAGGAGCTTGGAGGTGTAGGCTAAGAGAGAAAAAACAGCAGCGTAGTCTATTTTTGCTCTCCCCTCATGCTGTGTCTCAAGCAGAGCAGAGTATTTTAAATGAATGAAAACTTCCTCCCATCCTCACGTCCAGTCTCACGAGTGTGGATGGAAAGTTCAAGAACTATCTGTGACACCCTCACCCCCCCACCACCCCACCACCCCAACTCAAATTAACCAACAAATGAACGTAAGCAAGACGTAGTTCAGCAACACACATGCAGTCATCATATTTTGCTCCACCAGGAAACCGAGGTGATTCCAGACGAGAAGCTGCTTGAACGGATTAGTGGAGCAGAGAGCAGCACCCGAGGCAGCGGAGGAAAAATAGATCCTTACCTGGACTTCTTTCTGGCTCTCGCCATTTGCAACACAGTGGTTGTTTCCATGGAAACAGTTCAGAGACGGAGGGTGAGTTTGCTGCCAGTGAACATACAACATTTAATGGAGGAGAGAGAGAAAAATGGATGTAAGATTTGTTCTTTTAAACTTTGAATATCCTGTACCTCCACAAACATAAAACTGCCTTATATTTTGTCAAGCAAGTATTTTGAATAATATTCAAGTGTCTTCAACATTTTTTTAATAGATTTTTTATAGCAGTAGAAACCTGCTGAACAGTTATTTGGCTAAAACAACGGAGGAAAACTTTCCATCAAATATGGATTTTATCTTTAACCTTTTTCTGTTGTCATTTCTCTAAATTTGCCACAAAGTTAAGAAAGATGTGCAGAGGAAATTGGGGTAGGCTTTATTATTTATTTTTTTATAAATCTTTTTATTGGTATTTTTTTGGCAAAAATAAAATGGTCCAAAACAAAAATCAAAATCAACCCTATCCAATATGCCATCTTTTAAACCCCAACCCACCCACAATTGCATGGCTGGGTCAATAGAAAGACCGGAAATCTCACTGAAGGACTTAAAGATTTCCCTCCAAAATGTTTCCAGAGCTGGACAGAACCAGAACATGTGAGCGAGAGTGCATGGGGAGTGTTTGCATCTATTACAAGCTGGATCAACATTTGGGAAAATTGGGGTAGGCTTTATTAATCTGAGCTTTTGCTGTTCCCAACTGTGCTGTCCTGAGGTGTAACAGATGGCAGAAATCTGTGTGTTTTCCCCCCTTGAGTCTGTAATTAAAGTTAAATGCACTAAGCAAGGGCAAAAGTGACAAAGTTGTTGTTGTGAACGGTTCGGGTGTGGAATAAAATATGTCAAGACGTATTTATCCTTTTCTTTTGTTACACTTTTTTCAGGTGAGTGTGTCTCCAGGCTCCTGTCAGAAAAATAACCCTTTGGAAAGCTTGTCCAACATGATGAAAAAGGCTGGGTCTTTATGCAACATCCTCACCTCCTGCCAGCGCGAGCCCAGGAGGAACCGCACCTTCTCAGAGGAATCGGTTAAAGAATCAGTAAAAATGGAGACGACTGCGAACACCGATGGATTCCACACATGTTCTCTCAATGCCCTGTCCCGGCCCGACGGGCCTGCGGCAGCGTCACATGACGTGTGCTTTGAGGCAGAGAGTCCAGACGAGGCTGCCTTGGTCTACGCAGCCAAGGCATATGGCTTCACCCTGGTGGCCCGTACCCCTGACAGTGTGATAGTGAGAGTCCCGTCTGGGGAGGACTTGGTGTTCGAGGTGCTGGATACATTGACCTTTGACTCAAACAGGAAGAGAATGTCTGTTTTAGTGCGACACCCAGTCACCAAAGAGTGTGTTTTGTACACGAAAGGTGCAGATTACGCCATCATGGAGCTACTTGGAACGCCATACGCAGGTAAGCACAGGTGAAGATAGATTTAGAAGCATTTACTATTTTCATTTGTACTCTATTCAACAGGCTTTGTTTCACATTATCTTAAAAGCATCATGATATGGCTCGTTGTGAATTACTGAAACTGAAATTTAACTGAAAATAAATTTTGCTCTTAATTGGAATAATACGGAGCCCATCTGGTGACATTTGAAAAAAATAAAATAATGCGTGGCCACGCATTAATAACTCGTGGCCACGAGTTAATATCTCGTGGCCACGAGATAATTAATGCATGGCCACGAGTTATTAATGCGTGGCCACGCATTATTTTATTTTTTTCAAATGTCACATGTTATTACTACACTCGCCATGACAATACTCTTGCTCTTTAATATAAATAGACTATAATTACCGTTATTAATAATGAATAACCATCCCACCAAGGAAGTTGCATCCACGAAGTCCAGACAGTAGGTTATAATGCCATCCACGAGTAAAATGATGCGTGGGCACGAGATACATAATGCGTGGCCACGCATTGATTATCTCGTGGCCACGAGATATTAACTCGTGGCCACGAGTTATTAATGCGTGGCCACGCATTATCTTATTTTTTTCAAATGTCACCAGAGGGGCTCCGTAGAATAATTATAGGTCATTTCAAAATGAAAAAATAAAGTGCATAATTGTGTACATTTATCTCTAGAACACCCCAGTGGAAATCAGAAAAACGTAGCAGCTGATACCCAAAATCACCTCGACTGCTATGCAAAGGATGGCCTTCGTACACTATGCATTACAAAAAAGGTACAAAATTAGAATTAGTAACAGTGAATGTCATCACTTTCTTTTTTTTAACAGGCATGAGCTTTTTATCTTCTTTTCTTCTGCACATGTTGCAGGTTGTGAGTGACCAGGTGTACAAAAGCTGGTTATTGGACAGAAAGAGAGCTCTGGCTGCAATAGACAGCAGAGAGGAGCTCATCATGGCCACGGCTGTGCAGCTGGAGACGGACCTCACCCTGCTAGGTAACATACATCAACCCAGTCATGGACGATGTTTGAATGGTATATCCGTTTGATGTGCTCTGTGAGGGAATGATGCCCTTCTTGGAATATATGACCTTCTGCAGGGGCAACGGGCATTGAGGACCGTCTGCAGGAGAGCGTCCCAGACACCATTGTGGCACTGCGAGAGGCAGGGATCCAGGTGTGGGTGCTGACAGGTGACAAGCCAGAGACAGCTGTCAACATTGGCTATGCCTGCAGGCTACTGGAAGAGGAAGACCTGGTGATTAACATGAGCTGCAGAAACAAGGTGAGACGGCTCCTGGCTGCATCACAGAAACGTTTGTTATTTGACTGAAGAGACTTTTTTGATTGAGGCAACAAAACATCTAAATCTTAATACTATAGCTGAGCTGTGAGCTTTTAGCTAAGCCCAGCATCACAGTCTGTTATTTAAGAGATATGGAAAATGTTCCTAAATGTTTCCTCAGTGCTCAAGTGTTGTAAAAATCTGTATCTCCTGGTGCTTTTAATAACCACATATAACTTTTAAAGATCAGATTTGTTTGTAGGTGTTCTGCATAAACCAAATCATCTTACATCCAGATATCTGACCAAACCAACATGTTCTTAAAAAAAAATATATACCGGTATTTTATATGTCAAAAAAACAAACAAACCTCCCATTTACCATTTTATTTTTGAATTTTAAATATCCAAAGATGCTCCTAAAGATGCACTGGGTTCAGATCCAAACTCGAGCTGGCATTAAAGCCAGTGTTTCCTTGTAGTTACAACTCTGTTTGGCAGAGTTGTTGCTTTATTGGAACTAAACCTTTACTCCAGCTAAAGGGGACGGTCGCTTCATCCATCCCTCCAATCCTGACTACTCCTGTCACCAAAGCGTGATGCTGCCATCATCATCTTTGATTGTAGGGATTTATCAGGTTGTATAAAACCTCATTCAGCTCTGATATTTAGCATCAAGAGTGAAACCTTGAATGAAAAGATGTGTTTATTTTCTAACCATGCCTGATAAAGTTAAAGTATACACAGGTGAATTCCTCTTGTTTTTTGTCCATCAGTTAATTTCCCTTCCAGCAGGCTCGTGAGATTTTCACCTGCGAGATTATCTTCCTTCCAATTTAAATTATTGGGCCCTTTTGACTATTTTTACTTTTCACCTAAAGGTCAAACCCTCACATTTCTGAAAAGGATATGATGTCTGGTGTGAGGCCTGCCCCTCTGAGGTCATTAAAGATCTGGTAGCTCAGGAATGAACCTTTAATTACAACCTGACCAACCTGCCTGCTCATCCTGACCTCAAATAGATAGAAATTGCCTGCCAGCTCGGAGGGATACGCCAACAACTTTCAGAAACTAAGGGGCTGCTGTGCTCCCCTCAGAGGCATTAGTGGCTGATGACGAATGGAGTGAGTACCCCCAACACAATAACTAGTGCTTTCATATCTAATTACCCGTCTAGTATTCAACCCTCCGAGGAAATACCCTTTAATGAACTGTTTTTTTTTTCTTTTTTTTAACAACCATAACTCGATAACCACTTGAGATATGCACTCCTCCAACCACCCCCCTACCAAGTCTAATGAAACTGGGCCAGTGTGAAGCTGTTGTTAGGCAGAAGGAATACAAACATGGAGTAATCCTTTTGTAAAAATCCAGAGAATTTCCTTCTGGCCAAGTCTGGAGCTATTTAGACCCGAAATGAGGAGTGGAATGATACTGTCTGACTCAGCAGAAGAGTAATGTTGTTTCCTCTGCCAGCACATACTCTAATCTGAGTCCTTTGAAAATGCAAAACTCATACAGTGTTGTTTAAGAGTTACCTGAAACATTTGGTAACTCCATGGTCATGAGATAAAAGCTACAAAAGAAGCCACCTATTTGCAAGAAGCAAAAATATAAAATTCAAATGATCTATAGTTTTCATTGTCTTTAAGCCAAATATATTTTACTTCCTGTCCCATATGGCAAAAGCTGGACTTCTTTTCGACCAAATGTCACACACATCAAAATAAATAGTTAAACCGTGACGTCATCCTTAAACAAGCAACTGTTGTTGTTTTCCAGCTCTCGTGTACCTCCATCCTGGACTGCACTCTGGAAGAGGTGAGGAGCTACAGCGAGGACCCTCGTAACGTGGACACCACCCCAAACATTTCTCTGGTGATAGACGGAAACACCCTGGACATGGCTGTGTCGCCTGACCTGCAGGACCGCTTCGTGGACCTGGCGAAGCGCTGCCGCTCTGTGCTCTGCTGCAGAGTGAATCCCTTACAAAAGAGCAGGGTGGTGAAACTGATGAGAGAAAAGCTGAAAGTCATGGCCCTTGCAGTTGGTAAGGGAGTCTAATAAACTTAGATTTTGTGATTTATAAGGTTTATTATATGTTACTAAATGTAAATAGTTTATTTGATTAATTCACTCAAATAGGATGCAACTTTTAATCTGAAAGGAACTTTCTAAAGTATAAAAAAAAAATGAAATCAAGTGTATAAACAACACACAAGCCTAAGCAATGTTACTTAATTAGATGTTGAGGTAACGGTGCAGATGGTTCCTAAGAATCTTCTCTGTGTCACCTGAAAAACCATTTTATTGAACCAATGACTTTCAACTGGTTGTTGCAAGAGAGAGACAGAACGTAAGACTGTAATACTCAGAAAGAAAAAAAGCAAAAAAAATGTTTTCCAGCAAATGTGAACATTTATATATGAGGGGTCTTGGTAGGTATTAAATGAGCCATCTTCAAGTTTGTTATAGGCTCAGCAAGAACTGCCCACGTTGGCCATGCTTGAATAAAACAGTACTGAATGGGTGTGGGTTTAAACAGATGCCTGATACGGGATCCACCCAACACCCAACAGGCACATTTAGGGAGGATTCCACATGTTAAAGACCCGAATTTAGGTTTACATTGTAAGCCACCTCCACACTTATCACTACGCACACAGATGAGCGCATCAGGGCCAATGTGGGCTTCAATGTGGCTAACAGAAGAGAAACGCATGAATAAGGTGGAAACGGGTTTTGATTCAGCAAATTAATGAGAAAACACAAGTGGGGCTAAAATTAACAATAGCTTTTAGCATATTTTTGCATCAAACCTATACAGGCTGTCAACACTGGAACATCCAACCTGTTGTTACTCCACCTGAATCTCATTAGTCGGGCACTTTCTTACCACATACAAATGTTGGCTTAGTTGCTTCAACGGGATGTCCGCCTGAGCCTTAGAAACATTAATGTTTTTTTAATCTTATTGTTTTTTGTATAATTAAGATTACATCCAATGAAAAAGAAAACACTGACAAAAGCTTAAGGATTATTTCAATAACTCAGTAATAAAAATATCCAAATGTATATCTTGTTAATGATAATATAATCAAATAAGTTTAAAATGGCAAAATCTTCTAACAACTCTAACATTCACTCCATTAACTCCATTTGTTATGAAGTAAGAAAAAAAGATGTTAGCTGTATATATAGCTGAATATATATATATATATATATATATATATATATATATATATATATATATATATATATATATATATATATATATATATATATATATATATATATATATGTATGTATGTATGTATGTGTGTGTGTGTGTGTGTGTGTGTGTGTGTGTGTGTGTGTGTGTGTGTGTGTGTGTGTGTGTGTGTGTTTGTGTGTGCGTGTGCGTGTGCGTGTGCTTGTGCGTGTGTGTGTGTGTGTGTGTGTGTGCATAGAAAATTAATGAGAAAACACAAGTGGGACTGCCCAAAATAATTGAATTACGTCAATAAGAACTTTAACTGTACATTACATATACACTATCTGTCCCTACAACCAAAATGACAAAGTAACAGAAAAATGTATTGCATAACTCATTTGGTAATTACTGTCCAAATAGGTTAAAGCTTAAAGATGTTACTAAAACATATTGAGACATCATTATTTATAAAAACCGAACAACAAGTTAAGCTCACAGTTAACCAAGTAATTGTTGAATGGTTTCTAGACAATTATTGTGGTCATTTTAAGGTTGTGCACATGTGATGAAGGTGATAATCGTGCTCATGTGATGAAGGTGATACTCGTGCACATGTGATGAAGGTGATAATCGTGCACATGTGATGAGGGTGATACTCGTGCTCATGTGATGAAGGTGATACTCGCACTGTGGTTTCAGGTGATGGTGCAAATGATGTCAATATGATCCAAGCTGCTGATGTTGGCATCGGGATCTCCGGCCAGGAGGGGATGCAGGTTGGAAATGACTTCCGTAGCTTGAGTGATGTTATCTTCATCTCTGTTTACACATCCTTGAACGTGCTATAACAAGCCCCTGTCATTTTCAGGCGGTCATGGCGAGTGACTTTGCCATTTCTCACTTCAAGCACCTAAAAAAACTTCTCCTGGTCCATGGACACTGGTGCCACACTCGGTTGGCCAAAATGATCATTTACTTCTTCTACAAGAATGTAGTAAGTGTTGTTACTGAATCAAAGTGATCTGCTGCGCGTGTGAACTGTGTGCTCTGATTCGTCATCTCATTGTCTGTACACTCATGTGTTTCTCAGGCCTATGTGAACTTGCTGTTCTGGTATCAGTTCTTCTGCGGATTCACTGGCACTGCAATGATCGACTACTGGCTGATGATTTTCTTCAACCTTTTCTTCACCTCTGTTCCGCCCATCATGTTTGGAGTCATGGACAAAGATGTTTCTGCAGACATGCTGCTGGGGATTCCTGAACTTTACAGGACTGGTCAGGGTGCAGGGGTCAGTGAGATAAATAATCTGTAAAGAGTCAGTAAAGATTATTTTTTTGTGTATTTTTATTTTTTTCTCTGATACCTGTGTGGGTTTTTTGTCTTTTTTCTTTTTCTTTTTAGGAATACAATTTTTTAACATTCTGGCTTTCCGTCCTGGATGCCTTCTACCAGAGTCTTGTGTGCTTCTTTATTCCATATTTGGTAAGAGACACATTTCTTCATCTGTTTGTCATTACGAGATCTATAGTTATGCATCTGTTGTTGCTTATCACTTACTGACTAATAACTAGTTTCTCCTGGAATTTGTTAACATATTCACTTTCCATGCAGGCTTACCAGGGTTCAGACGTTGATATTTTCACTTTTGGAACTCCACTCAACACAAGTGCTTTATTTACCATCCTGTTGCATCTCTCGATAGAGATCAAATCTTGGGTGAGTGCTGAGCAGATGGGTGTCTATTTGTAGATTCAGTTACGGTACAAAACCAGTGATGCAGCGTCTTTCAGCTGAGAAGTCCCAATCAGTAATTTGACACCCAAAAGGCTCCATAAATTATTGTAGGGTATGAAAAATATTCAATACATTAAGGTACCTGGAAGAAATAAGAAGTATTGATTTACTTTTTTATATCAATTTGATTACTGCTAGTATGTTAAACTGCTGTTTTGTTTAACCTTTGATTACCTTTTAGACGGTGGTTCACTGGATTATCATGCTGGGTAGTGTGACGTTATACTTCGTTGTGACGCTTGCCTACAGCGCCATCTGCGTCACCTGTAATCCTCCATCCAATCCTTACTGGATCCTGCAGAGCCAGATGGCCGACCCCATGTTCTACCTTATCTGCACCCTCTCCACTGTGGTGGCTCTGCTTCCCAGGTACCATCAGCCTCGTCCTCCCTGTGTGGGTCCAGGTGCTCTTTGAACGCAGCGCAGCATCATAAGATTGCCCTCGAGAACAGAAACTGAAAATGTGTTATCTAATTTGGTATTTTGTTTATAAAATAAAATGTGCTTACAAAGTCAAACAGCCAAAATCCAAAAAATTTCCAAATAACAATTAAACTACAATTAGGAACGTTGTTGCGTATAAGTGTAACGGGAAAGTAATTGATGACTGCTTCCTATTCTGTTTATTCATATTGACTAATGTTGCACTACCGTGGATGTTTTAAGGCACCAGGGGATACCAAAATCACTAAAGGCAGCAGATCATACTTTTATTTAAATACATTTTGAAATAAAACTTGTGAGTGCCACAAAGCTCACCTGGTTGAGGAAGTGCACAGCGTGCGGAGGCTACAGCCCTCGTTCAGCCCATGTTTAAGTCCCAGCATGTGGCCCTTTGCTTCATGTCTTCCCCGTCTCTCTCTGGTTTCCTTTTCTGTCTATTGTAAGTAAAGACCCAGGTCTCTATATCTACACTTCTGCATGGTGACAAAGAATTCAATATTTAGGAAAACTAATGAGATACCACTGTTCTCTGGTCTGTTTTTAGGAAATCACATTACATCAGTTATTTGCTTTTTGAGTTGTTCAGATCATAAACTGTTAGCAAATTGTGAGGTTGTTGTGGCACAAATAAACTTTGAGCTGATTGGTAATTAAATAACAGTAATTGTGAGAGTCAGGATCAACTGCAGCATCTCTCATCTTCTTCTCAGTTACTGATGCTTCTGAAAGTGCTGGTATTTAGAGGGAATGCTCTGATTTACATCAAAGGCCTGCATATTTTACACTGGCCTACTTTCTCACTGCCACACTCTCTCTCCCAGGTACACGTTTCACGTGCTGAGGAACTCTGTCGCCCCCTCACCGCTCATACAAGCCAGGCAACTGGACCGATTGGAGCCCTCTACCAGGGAGCAGTGTATGAAGGAGTGGAGGAGCTTCAGGGGTGGAGGGAAGGTCAAACGCTCCCAGCTGTCCCCCCCACCCTCTCCCATGCCGGAGACCCCTGCAGACTTTTATCCTGAATCTCTGACTACTGGTAGTATCATGGGGGATGACTTCTCACTGAATGTCATCACTGACAGCTATCAGAGGCGTGTGTACACATGAGAGAGAGTCGGCCTCGCAGGAAAAGAGAAGCACTATGATCTTTATTTATTGAGAAATTGTGAATATCTATTGTAAGAAGATATAATGCTAATGTCTTATTTTGGAAACGCAATCAAGGAATAATACTCCTCCTCCCTGACTGGAGTTAATTTTACAGTAAACTACACGAGAAAAATCACGCACTCCCTCCACCTCTTCCTTTCTTCATTGAAAAAGTAACACATAAGCCTGTTACTTTTTTTTTTACACAGTGGCAACCCAATTAGTCATACCAACCACCTCTGAATAAGGGGGACTTTTAACTGTTATTAAAACGAAATCATGTATGTCGGTTTTTGTGTAGATTTCACGCTCCTTTAAAATTTGTCACGGCTATTCATGCAAATCCACTTTTTCTTTTCCCAAGTGTGAATGTGTGTCTGTATGTTTGTGGTACGGTAATGGAGCATCTGGATCAAACAAGCAAAAAGATAATTTTCAAAAAATCTGAAGAAAAGGCTTCTAAACCAAAGTTTGGTGCTTTTTTCTTTCTTTTTGGGGGGAAATAGTGTACACAGGCGAATTCACAGTTATCATAAGCATACTTCATTATACAGTAGCAGCTCGGCTTATGTAATATCACAGCCCGCGGTTAGATCGTGCTGCCCTCTAGCGTTAGGAGTAAGAACTGCAGGAAGGTCACAGGACAAAGTCAGTAAAGCATTTGTACACCTCGGATCTACTGAGGCCAGTGGACACATGTAAATACAATTTCTATTGGGAATTCAGTCCCCCAATCAGCCTTTATAACTATTTGGGGGATATAAGTAAAATACATAAAGGAAATTGTAGTTTAAAATATGAATTAGCCCACAACTGCTGTGATTGCATGAAAAAAATACTGTAGACATATGGGATCAATATTTTACTATGAAATTAGTTATATTTTTTTCCTCAAAAAAATTACATTTGAAAAGTTGTTTACTACAAGTAGTTTCAATTGTACCACAAAATAGATTGACAGTGTCAATATTACTCTAAGACATCTCAGAACATCAATAACAGATTCCGACAGATCATACGTTTAGATAATAAATTCAAACAGAAAAGAAAAATGACTTCATCAGTGAAAAATGAAAACCAGCGGGTCTGGTTTCATGATCAAGTACAACACACGCAAATCCCGACCACACTTTTAAATGTCTACAGCTAATTTCAACGTACTACAAAGCCTTAAAAATAATAACAATAAAAAAGGGTATTTAAAGAAAATCGTGACACCGAATGATGAGCTGACAACTTAATTCAAAAAGTGCAGTTTGGAATGAAATTTAAAATTCTCAAAGAAGCAAACAAGTCGATAGAAAAAACAAAAGACCTGTTGTGTTTCATATGAAGGCATGACCCGCGTGAACTCAACTGGAAACACTCCAGTCAGATATCATTACAGTCAGCACTTTTAGCTGGATTCCAGCTGTAACATACGCTGAGAAAAACACAGTTTTAAGCAGAGACGTAAACAGAGGAATGTACTGTATAATTGGCATCAAGTCTAGCATTTCATAAATGTGATGCGTTTAGCATAAGAAGCCAGCAGGTGGCAGACCCACGCCCTATAAGGCAATGCTTGAAAGCTTGCACCGACTGTTCAGACTGACTAAACCTATGACATGCAACATTTCACTTTACATAATTCACGATGCATGGAGAAGCCTAATCTGTCATTTTCTTTAAATTACATCAAATACTGTAGATAAAATTTCATCACGAATCACCCTGCTGTCCAAGAACATTTAATGTCTGAAACATCACCCAAACAGTCAAACATATAACTGTATTTAAATACCTCTTTCTGTCATGTAATTCAAAAGTCCAAAAAAGGGTCATGAGCTCATTATTAACCTGCCACTGTGGCTTCACGTTGGTCTACCAGGTGGGCATCATATCAGGGAACCACATGCGTCCCAGGTGTTTGGACACCTCGCTGTGGATCTGCTCCATGTTGTAGGTGCTATCTGGGATCAGCACCTCCTCCATGATGGACAGCTGCGTCAGCCTGCCCCCGCACATCTTCACAAACTCCACAAAGCCACTGCAGGTCACCTCGCACTCCCCCAGCCCGATGGCCGTCAAGCTTTTGCAGCGCTCTGCGATGCGGATCAGCTCCTCGTCGAGGGGCTGCAGCCCATTGGCGCACACCACCAACTCCACCAGCCGAGGGCAGTTCAGCCCGATGCGGCCCAACATGTCTTTACTTACTGCCCGGCCAAAGTACAGGTGGGTGACTGGGGTCTCCTCACAGAAGAAGGGCTCAAACTCTTCCTCGTAGAGGTAGAAGTACATGACGATGTTGACCTTAGGGGAGTGTCGCACCAAAGCCTCCCAGCTGCTCCTCTTGATGGTGTGAAAGTGAGTCTGGCCGGGGGTTTCGCTAACCACATCGATGCGCAGGTGCTCCAAGTGCACGTGTTTTTCAGTGGACAAGGCAAGAAGAAGCTCATCACTGAGGAGATGGTAGTTCAATGCCAGCTCCCTCAGCCCATGGCACTGGTCTGCTACGCACAAGATACCTGACGAAAGAAATGTTGTCACTTTCACATCCACTGTTGGATAGACTTTCTGATCCCATTCATTTAAAGGGGACCTATTATGAAAAACATGTTTTTTCTTGCTTTAACATATATAAAGTGGTCTCCCCTCAGCCTGCCAACTCAGAGAAGGAGGAAAGCAACCAAATTCTGCAGTGTCTGTACAGCCGCCCGAATGAGCCATCCAGTGTGATGTGGCTTCTACGAGCCGTTCAGATTCTGCTCCCGTCGTTACGTAACCAAAATGCAATTTGCATTTGTTGGCCTCCGATGCGTGAAACCACGGCCACAACTAACTCCGCCGGCCGGAGCTTCCGCCATTTCTTCGTAGCGGTGAATCGCCTCATTCAGGCAGCCAATCAGCACAGAGCCTCATTATCATAGCCCCGCCCACTCAGAATCCCTCATAGATAATGAGGTCAGAGAATGAGATGCTAAAGACGTTCCTTGGAGTAGGCCTGTGTTGAAAAAATCGATTTTCCGATTCTAAATCGATTCTCATATTAATTCCTAAAAATCGAATCTTATGTCTAAAGATCGATTTTTATTTTTTTTTCCATCATTTTCGCCAGGTGAACTTTAATCCCAGTAGTCGGACACACAGTTTATCATGACACTTCTGAAAAATACCAGGTACTTCATGGCAATATGTGTGCGTGGTGACAGAATAAATTAGATAAGGTAAAATGATTTGTTTACTGCATGAACTGTTGCAATTTCTTTCTTTTTTGCACTTTAAATGGATATTGAAAGGCCTGTTTGAGTTATTTATTTCTTAGTTATTTAACAATAATTATTGTGAAATTATTATTTCACTAGTTATTTTACAGTCATATAATTCAGGTAACAGCTCAAAAAACATTTTAAATAACACTAAGCCAAATCAATATCGAATCAGATCGAATCATGATAATCGATTGTGAATATTAAGAATCGGAATCGAATCATCGACATTTGAATCGATACCCAGCCCTACCTCAGAGACTGAATTTTAATTTATTTAGCAAAAACAATCAAAAGCTTGTTTTTAAGACATTCAAGGCCTGTTTAAAATAGGTATCAGATGCCATAATAGGTCCCCTTTAAGAGAACGGATAATAAGCACCTACCTGCTGGTGAGACATGTGGACAGCTGCTCATTTTCAGCAGCTTCAGGGTGTCGCTGTTGTTGGCCACCAGCACCTTCAGGGATGGATCATCCACCGGGGTGTCATCAATCTTGATGGAGGACAGGGACTTGGAGTTCACAAAGACCACAGTCAGTGCAGACACAAAGTGTGCCTGAGGAGGAGAGAACAATAGTTAAACCTTTTTGTTGAACCTATTTTGTTCATGAAGTCATAGAAAAAAAGAAAAGCTAAGAGGCTGACCTGAGACACATCCATGAAGCTGGGGCGTGCTGTAGAAATCAGCCCCAGGGTCTTGATGGTGCAGTTCACCAGCTGGGAGAGAATATCACAGGCCGCCTCTGCAGATTCTGTGCAGCTGTCCACCTGACTCCCCAGAAGGGATTCACCATTTAGGTTAAGAATAAATAAACATGCACATAAACACACAACCATGAGGGATGGAAATACTGAGGTGTAAAAGGCAGCTCATCTTATTAAGCCCAAGACAGATGAGGTGTCATGATAGAGCAGATGGTTTGAAGGGCACATATTTTTTTGAGACGGCGATGTTGTGAAAAAGGAGGAAGAGGCCAGACGAGGTGAGGGAGGAGAGGAAATGGGTGACAGTGGGGGAGCTCTTACTTTGAAGCTGACATAATGCAGGTGCTGGGCGTGCTTCTTGATGATCTGCTGAATGAGGTCAGGGTGAGTGGAGCGCAGGTAAGAAGTGGCCGGCTGGTTGAGCTCAAACTCAAACCTCCTCCACAGCTCAGGGGTGTGAAAGACGTCATTCCAGCACCTGCACACGGAGGAGGCCTTGGCCCGGTCAACCAGGGACAAATGCTGGAAGATCTGCAGGATGACGTGGTAGGGCAGGTTTCCCCAGTCCTTTGCTGGCAACAGCCCAAAGCTGCAAGCCGGCCACTTCTGTTTCTTAGCTGGTTCCTCGTGGGAGGGGGAGGTGAGGCACTTGGATATGAGACTTGATCTTCCTCGTTTCATTGTGAAACAAACTGGCGCGCTGCAGGAATATGAGAATTATGAGTTGGTAGAAAAACAACACTAACAACAACATGAATGTAATAAAGTTGATATATTTCTTTTTTTTTAATGTAAAATTGAGTTTTGAAAACATGTAAGTGATGTAAGGGGCATAAACACACATTACCAGCGCTGGTCCTCCTTTCAACAAATAATTTAAAGATTAATTAGTTGGAAAGTGTTATTTTGGGTTCTTTGGCGTTTGTCTGCACATAAACAGGCTTTATTTAATTAGGGCCTGAGCACTTACAGTGCGAAGACCCTATTGTATCTGTAGGAATTGTTCTCGTTCTCGTTTTTCTTCCGACGAAATGAGGGCCTTTTTGCCCCCCTAAACGTGCCCCAAAAGTCACCAAATTTTGCACGCAAGCCAGGCCTGGTGAAAAATTTGATATTTAATGGTTTGCATTAATGGGCGTGGTCTAATGGCTCAACAGCGCCCCCTAGAAAACTTCGTGCCTCAAGCCCCACAATACAGTTTGACGTACATGCACGAAAATCGGTACACACCTGTATCATGTCGCAACTTAAAGAAAAGTCTCTTGGCGCCATGGCCGAAACCATACAGGAAGTCGGCCATTTTTAATTAATCATGTAATTTTGGCGCAATTTATGCCATTTCTTCGGCCGTTAATGCGGCCCGAACCGTAACGTGCACCCAGGTGTGTTATACATCAAAATGTGCGTCTCGATCCTGCGACGATGCGCTTTACTTTTCTCAGTCAAAAGTGTTACCGTGGCGACGATAGACGGCAAAAAGTGCGCCCCCCCCCCTTCATCTGATTAGTCCATATTTGATAGTTCCTACTTTCTGCCATAACTTTGGAATGGTATGACATAAAGAGTTGTGGGTGGTGTCATCTGACTTAGTTTTGAGTCCTTGACTTTAATTGGTGAAAATTGCACGCGCGAGGACCCGTTCATCGCATTTTTTTTTTTTAACCATAGCTTTTTACGTCCATTTTCTTCTTTACACAAACTGAAATCGACTGAAACAGGACTTTTTGCACATTTGCATATAAATTGAAAGTTTCTATGCCACAACAGTGAGTAATGAAGGCACTGGAACTTGGTGCTTTGTATTCCAACAGTCTCATAGAACCTGGTCAGACTTGTTTGGATCTCGCGCTGCAGCTTTGACAAAGTTGCAGTTGCATCGTTACAAGATTATTTGTTGTCATTCTTGTCTTTGACTGAGCTGCTCTGCCGGCACATTGAAGGGAACTGTTATGAGATCACCTGCAGGTCTTTTCAAGAGACGTGGCATGCACGCTGAAATATTTGATACCTCAGGAAAGATCTACAGTGCATAAGGTATGGATTTTCCTTCATCTTGGCAGGAAATCTTTCATTTAAACAGGGCTTTGTGAAAAAAATAAGTATTTTATTTTATAACAGAACAAAAGAAAAAAAAAACATTTATTTTGCACACCCCTATATTTGAAGACAAGGCCTAAAAGAAGACTCATGGGACATTATGCCAATATGTCCTTGGGATGATGTTGTCAGGTTTAGAAGACAGTGATTCGGTGGTTCAGTGGTATTCGTAAATTCAAATGTGCTTAAATTCAGAGATTTAGTGAACCTTAAAACAGCGCAATTTATGTTTAAAATCCACAATAAAACACTTCCTGACAGCTACTGCATGTTTTAGATGTTTCCCTGTCTTCAACACACCTGATTCTAATCACTGGTCGTCATCAACATGTCATCAAGGTTTACACAACTCTGTTGGTGACACAGCCTTGTCTATCAGGGTTGTGTTGAGGCAGGGAAACATCTATAAACGTGCAGTAGACTGGCCCTCGAGTACCGACTTGTGTGCACCCCTGTATATATATATATATATATATATATATATATATATATATATATATATATATATATATATATACTGTATGGCATGATATTTATTATTGCACTAGTTTATAAAAGCTAACATTTTTTTGTGAAAAGGGTAGGCGTCATAAGCTTAGGCTTCAATCTACACCTTTTGGTCCTTGGTTTTTAGTTAAAATTGTATAGGCTATATACCAAAAATGATATATTTTTTTTGTATAACACTGACGATTTACACCTGTACTTTGGGTTATTTGTGTTGTGGACACTGAAAGGACCAATAAACTAAACTAAAAGAAGAAAGTGATGGACTCCTAGATGTTTCACGCAGTGTTTTCTCTGACAGAAAGTTCCCTGCAGAGTTTCCATGAGACTTTTTCACACCCATACATACACAAAAATGGTGTACCTGTAAACTACAAGGATTTTAAGGAACATCTCCTCAGTTATAATATGACCTTTCTAAAAACCAAAATGAACTAAAAGAAACTAAAAGATAGCATCAAATGTTGATGCTGAGTAAGAACCCTTTTTTTCCAAAAATCTCCCAAAAATCCTTGCGTGAGCACCCAGCCTAAAAACCCATCAACTGCACATCTACTCATCAGTTTGTGTTTTTATTTTTATGTAAATGCTGGTGAGCCGATATTTTAAGATTCTTGCTTTGCCAGAAGAAAGTATAATTGTATGGTTTCGAGTTGCTTTTCACAGACCAAATACACTCGGATTCTTCTCCAGCTACAAGACTCAACAATAATTATAATGAACTTTAAAATTCTGCTCATAGTGACTTGTAGATTGAGCCTCAAAATAGCTAATCATATAACCTCAAGTGGTTTCTTATACTTTGATATGCCATCTTTAAGAGCATAGTCAATATCAAATGCACCATTTACATCCAACTCGTGACCATATTTCATTGTAAAAAAAAAAAAAATACAGGCTTGATGAGCAAAACAGATGAATGTATCTGTTATTCCCCACCAGTAAATTAACATGCAAACCCCACATACCCTCCCTCCCCTAAACCCATGAAAACCCAACGTGACTTACTTGAAATCATTAAAAAGAGCAGTTTCCTCCAGGTGTAGTGCTCTGCACGTCGAGAAGACAGCATTCAGCTGGAGCCATGGCCGGGGATGGCTGGAGAAATAGCTGGCTGTTGCTGATATGGGACAGCAGGAGCAGCTCCCGTAATAAGCTCACGTCACTTAGAGCTGCAGAGCCGGTGGAACACGTGAGCGCAGGAAAACATGGCTCTGCTGCTGCTGCTGCGTCTCTCGCCGCTGTCATGCACACGCAGGGGGCAGATACATAATTCTGCATCAAGAGGACACGAACGCGCATGTATTTCTTCTTATAAAAGACACCTACTTTCCGCAATAACTGATGTAATCACACCGGCACGTGTGGTCACCCTGTTTTGCGAGTGTGTTGTCCTGATCCACGGGCAGTGAGCTCAAAATACTATGTGCAGGCTACTTGGGAAGTAGGTCAGTGTGTCAAAGTGTGGGCATGGCTGAATGAGAGTGATCCTGCTTTAAACGCACCTACGCACATCGTGCACATGTCATTTATGCTGATTCCATCTGAAGCGTTTAACTTTCACAGGACACGTGTGTATTTCACTTCAGTCAAAAGATAGTGGATTAAAACCATTTTTTTGTAGAAAAAGGCCTGGATGTGGCATCCAGGTTCCCCTACACTCCAAGATCATTTCTAATTGCATAAAATAAAGCAAATACAAAGAAAAGATTTTCGCCAAATACAGGGAAGAGGAGACATGAGGTAGTGATTGGTTGGGGATTCAGCATAATGTGAATATAAAATGGTGTATATAATAATGATTATATTGTTTATGATAAGATATATATATATATATATATATATATGAATATTATTTATATTTATAATGCTGAGGTTTATTATTGCAATGAAGTGCTGTACTATTGTTATAAGGTAATAACAGGTATATATTTTTTTTTTTGATAAAGTAAAGCTTGCTGTTATATTTTTTTCTTATTTTTATTTTCAAGCAAAATTGAAATAGAAACAAGGGGTAGGACCTCATAAGTTTTTTTTACTTCCTCCTACTCCTTTTCGGGCATGAAGGTTTATTTCCTTTTGATTTTGTTTAATGACTGTTTATTTATATTCTTTTTTTGTTGTTTTGTGTAATTGTTTTTTTTATGTATGCTCGAAATAAAGATTTCAAACAATTTCAATCAAACTGGGCAGCCTCACAACAAATGTGGATACATTATTATTTTTTTATTTTTTATAACTGGTGCATATGCACTTTGACTTGAATGGCCAATGGTGGATTAAATAAACCATACTCGTAATCCTACATCTGCATTGTCAAACATCTTTCCTCCCTAAGACTTTTGAAATAGGCTGAAAGTGTTATTCATCCTTAAACAACTTCCTTCTTGCCTCTACCGTCCGACATCAACAGCAGAGCATCATGTGTCAACATATAGACTTTATATCAATGCTGTGACTCTGTGTTACCAACTTCTTCAGACTGTCCAACATCAGTCTTTGCTCAAGTTTCACAAGATAAATTTGGCTGATATAGAAAGAAAGTGTACAATGTTGCTTGCTATCTAAAAATCCAGTTATTTTTTTTTTAAAGCTGCTGTGTCATACAGCAATATTGCTACCCAACAAATACTCTCTTTTATTTCTTTTCTTTTTTATGCTTACCAGTCATTCAAAAAACGTAACCAAGAACATACAACTTTAATATGGGGCGAATAATGATTAAAGACTAGCCTAATCTATTCTTATACATTGCCTGTATCACAGTCTTATAAGATGAATAATTTTCATATTTCACATTCAAGTTATTAAGTTCAAAAGAAACATATGCTGTTTACACTAAGAGCACATTTATTGGGACAGTTGGGGCAGATTCACACTCAGTTCTTTTTGGTCATATCAGCTAAGCATATGGTCTATAATGACAGTACTCCTTGCCCCCTTAATGTACCTATGACATCTATGAGCATTTATGCATTTTGATAATGTTTGGGATTTGTATAATCAGAAGTTTTAAATATAAAAACTGTGAAAAATGTCTTACTACAATCCTTTAAATAGAACTAAAAGAGGTATAGCAAAGGTGAAGCTTAGTTTACAAACAGTGGTGATCATTTTATTTTGATTGATATCAGTATTCAGAATAAAAAAATAAATAAAAAAGTCACACTTTGGTGTAAATATGCAGTCTTGAACTGCTGTTATCGAACAATATCTCAGCCATAAACTGTGTAAACTATTCATACAAAATATAAATAGGATATAGTCAGAGACACCAGCAATGTTCTCATGATTAGTTTTTTATGCAAGGGTGAGAGTCTTCAAAGTCCTTAAACATAGGAAGTAATCATATTACCTTCAGTATAAGGCATTTGGCTGCCACCAACTTCAAGAGGCAGACAGTCACGCCACAAAGGGAGTAGTATAGTAAAAACTCTTTCAGCATTATGGTGCAGTGTTTGAACTTTGAGCTCGAAGTTCCAAGTATGAAAGTTCATCTTAGTAATATTTTTTCAAAAGTTCTGCAGTGTCAACCTAGCAGGTAAGGTAAAGGCGCCAGAAATCCAATGGGGTCATAAACTGAGTTTACAACAGACTTGTGTCTAAGTGTGTCAGTCTTGTGAGTGGTCTGTCTTGAGCTGCCATTTTAAACATGAAAGTGTCAGTTTGTACACACCACTGTAGTCCTAATGTTCTTTCGGCAGGGAGATTGTCTGTGTCAAAATCCAAATCTTTCACTTCCTTGGATCTTTTTTCCATGTCAATAGACTCCAACACCAACCTGCTGTTACTCATCCATTTCATCAGCTGGACTCCTCCCAGCTGACATGCAGTGGTCAGGTCTTTCACCAAGGCAATGGCTTCTGCCTCTGATGGCAAGGACTTCAAGCAGTCATCCACATAAAAGTTGTGCTTGATGGTGTTAATCACATGTACTGGGAATACTGCTCTGTTGTCCTCAGCTGGTTTTTTTAAACACAAAGCTGGCACAGCTGGGTGAAGATATCGCACCAAACAGATGAACAGTCATTCTGTATTCAGTGAGAGGTTGTGTCAGTTCACCATTTGGCCACCAGAGGAAGCAAAGAAAGTCCACATCCTGTTTTGCCACTTCGACTTGATGATACATTGCCTTTATATCTGCCAACACTGCTATAGGTTCTTGACGAACCTTGTGAGAACTCCGAGTAAAGAATTCATCAGGTTAGGTCCCTGGAGTAGCTGACTGTTGAGTGAAATTCCCTTGAAGCTTGCACTGCAGTCAAAAACCACTCTCAAAGTTCCCTTTTTAGGATGGTGCACACCATGATGTGGAATGCACCAGACTTTTCCTGCTTTTCCTTCCAACTGATGTTCTGATACCCTCTCTGCATAACCTTTGTTTATGACGTCACCAAGAAAATGAGCATATTCTTCTTCCAATGTAGCACTTTTCTCCAGTTTCTTTTTCAGTCAGAGGGCTCTTTGCTCAACAATCTGATGGTTATTGGGCATGGCAACATTATCTTCTCTGAATGGTAGTCTCAAACAGTAATGTCCATTGTCAAGTTCTGCTGAGCTGTTCATTATTTCCATGAATCTTCTCTGGACATTTCTGGCTTTTCCTCTGATGATTTCTCATTGAAATCATGGCTATATTGTTTCATCAGCAGTTCCTCTATGTGAGCAATGGATATTCGATTGGCTGTGACAGTAGGACAACTGCTCTCAATCTCACTGCCTCCTCTGAGTGGTCCATTGATAACTCAGCCCATTAGAGTTTTGACAGCATATGGTCCTTCACCATCGCTGTTTACCACTTGCCATGGTTCCATTATTTTCGGAGCATTAGTCCCAATCCCAGGAATCTCTAGAGAGTTTAAATGTGGCCAAGCACTTAACTCTTCTTGCTGTGGAATGTTGTCACGGGTCACAGGCATCTTATACTGTGTATACACATCAGGCAAATCAAAGTAGTGGTTCCTATTGAGTGCAGCTATCTCCAGTCCTGAGATGACATGACTGCCAACAAATATTTCTTGGTTCATTGTTCTCAATAGAAATTTGGCATTCCTTCCTCTGACCTTTAGCTCCCTCATGAGTCGCTCGGAGCAGAAAGTGGCTGTGCTGCCAGGATCTAAGAATGCATAGGTGGTTAGCATTTTGCTGCCTTTCTTAGCTTTGATGTGTACGGGCACAATTGCCAAGACACAATCCTGTGCTCCGGCTCTTATATGGCCACACCTTAAGCCTATACACCTATACCTATAACCCACCTATAAGCACACACCTTTCTCTCTTAAGAAGTCAATTTTCTCTCGATGCAACTTCTTTTCCATTCTGGGACACGTCTCCAGTTTGTGACCCTCTTCACACAGCAAACAAAAAACCTTTGTTAACTTATCAGGTAAGTTTTTCTCCCTTTGCATTTGAGTCACACTTTCAGAATTGACAGCTGCCACGATGGTAGCAAAACTGCTCCCCTTTCCCTTAGTGCAAACCTGAAAGACCTTGTTTCCACCTCTATGCCTTGGTGGTGAGATAGCTGTGTCCTGAATGTTTCCAAACAGTGGATTAGAAACAATAGCCAAATTGTCTCTCAATGAAGTTGACAATATCACTGAAACCTGCTGGACGATGCCTCTCCTGTAGCTCATAAGCAGTGCTTCTCAATTTTTCCCTCAGATTGTATGGTAATTTGAGGATTATAGCATGCATGTTTGATGGCATATTCATCTCTGACATGTAGCTTATATCCTCCATAGCATTACAGCAAACGCATAGAAATAAGGCATAAGCTTGCAAAGCCTTGACAACATCTGATTTTATCAGTGGCCATCCAAGAGCTTCTCCATATATGCAGTGGCTATTTTTTGCTCATTTCCAAAGCGTTCTTGTAAAAGGGTCTTTGCTCTTTGATATCCCCTGTCAGGTGGCATGTGTTGACAGCTCTTGACCAGCTCTTTAGGTTGTCCTCTGGTGTACTGCTCTAAAAAGTATAAGCAGTCCATGCTGCTAGCAGCCTTTCCTTCCACTCTATGCTCAAATGCTCTGCTAAATGTGTTGTACTCAAGAGGGTCTCCATCAAAAGTTGGTATATCTTTTGGAGGTAAGGATAATGAAGACTGTTGCTGCACTAACATACCTGTTATATGATTTTACTGTTGCATGTAAAAAGATCTCCTTGGTCCACATTAGCTTGCATCAAGCCAGCGCATCGCATAAGTTCTTGTTTAGAATGCGTGGCATTATAAGTTTCCTGAAATCCTTGAAGCAAGCTTGGTTTGGGATTCAGAGTGTTAGCCTTTGGTCCAACATGTTGTGAAAAGGTTTCCTTGGGTCGTGCACCCAGTGTTGTGGCAGCTTTGTTGCCATCTATAGGTGGATGATTGAGCTGATAGTTTGAGCCTTTAGGCTGTGCATCCATTGACACTGCGGTGTTGCCGCCTCCTGTTGGTGGATGATTGAATTGATACTTTGTACTATGTGGAACAAATTCCACAGCAGAGGGTCTGAGAGAAGATTTACATTTTGAACCTTCCAGATATGAACTCATTCCATCCGAATGTGCTCTGGAGCTCTGTACATCAGAACCTCTGTACTTAAGAACAGTAACCTTTGCAGTCTGAGCAGCAATTTGGCTTTGCAATTCAAGCACTTCCTTTTTCTGATTTGCTCCTCCTAAGCCTCCAGCTCATTTTTGTCTTTAAGGGCAGCTGCCATAGCACAGAGAGCAGCCCTCTCAGCCTCAGCCTGCAGCAGCATGCAGAGGAGGTTGAAGACCTTGACGACCTGTGGCTGGAGCGGCCAGCTGATGTGCATGTTTTATCACCGACATTAGAAAGGCTGTCATTCGGACCAATATCATCAGTGACCACATAGCTTTTTGGTACAGCATCATCACCTCCATTGTCATCACCATCATCATATTGTTCCTTTTTATCTAGAAACCAGTCTTCCATTTTTTGTACCATTTCTTTATTGCTGTTCATTCTTGCTTCAAACCATTTCTCTTGTTTTAACACTTCATCCTCAGGTAGCAATGGTTTCAATGATTCATGCAGTTCCTTGGTTTCCACACACAAAGTTAAAAACATTTCACACTTAGTCTCCACCTCAGACACATTTTGCTTTGAAAGCATCAGTTGCTCAACTTCCTTTGCTATTTTGCAGAGTTTCTTTAATCTGGAATTCCTTTCCTTTTGGTATGATATAATTTTTGTTTCCAACGCTTTAACTGAGAGTTTGACGGGTCTTTTACCATGTTAATTTTCCAGTACACTTTGATTGACAGCTGCACCCACGTTACTCATTTTGCTTTGATTTAGTAGAACTGTCGAAGATTGTATTCAGAATTGTAGCAGGATTTACCTGTATCCTTTTGTGAGAAGGCCAATCTCTTCCACACAGATTTGAACAATTCAGATTTTGTCCTACCATGACTCTTTGGCGTTGGTTTGCGCAGGCTGTCACTTGTCTCCGTCTTGAATTGAGTGGAGTCAGCTGGCACGCACTGGAGCGGAGAGCTTTCCTTAGGTGTAGTGGATCAAAAAACTAATTGAAGCTGAGTTTTTCAACAAAATGTTATGGCAATTTATCAACAAAAAATGCCATGTGAGGGAATTTGAAGCCATTTCCAACTCATGCTGGTTCCGAAAGAAGTGGTCCGACAGGGAGCTGCTTTATTTTGCATGTGCAAAGCTTCAAAAAACAACACCTACCAAAAACCGGGTGCTGAATGAAAGATTAAATGCAAGCTTGCATATGATCAAAAAAGAAAACACATTAAGCTGCTGTATAGAACAAACCATGCGGACCCACACACACTTAGTGCACGGTTGAAATACTGTGTGGCTTCCCAGCTCCTAATTCCCCTGCACCTGATCACCTGTGTCTCCCTTACCTAACCTCTGACAATATATATATTCATATTTAAATGTTTATGTGTGCATGTGTGTGTGTGCGTGTGTGTGTGCGTGTGTGTGTGTGTGTGTGTGTGTGTGTGTGTGTGTGTGTGTGTGTGTGTGTGTGTGTGTGTGTGTGTGAGTATACATTTAACCTTTTCATTTTCAATAGGGATAATGACATCCTAGGATTCATCATTCACTTTCATAAACGGATTTACAGAAGAACAGTAGGGCCTGCTGTTCACAGATCAGTGTTATAGTTACGGATAACCTGCGGTCAGTGAACGCACCCCAGTTGTGACGTCAACCCTAGCCAGGTCACAGATGTCCGAGGCAAACAAACGCAGCACCAACAAAGAAACAAACGGAGAAACAGGATGCGCCGTGACAGGATGAAACTTATACAACTTATTAACTTTCTTAAAAATACATTTTGACGTTTGGTGGTGACAGTGTAATATTGCTTCAGCTTTTCAGAAAGCTGTAACAGGCTAAATTCCAAAGACACGTGTGATGCTTCATTGACTGTACAGAGAGCAAGGACGGTGACAAGTGTGCAAGACTTAAAGAACAAAGGAGCCAAAGAAATGGATCGCTTAAAACTTATATTTATGTTATTATTCTCCCCGTGCTTTGTCTGCCAGGCTCCCACACACTCAAGCGGAAGAGAGCGAAAGACAGGCAAATCTGCCTAATAAATATTATTCAAAACAAGTATAAAACGTATTTGATATATTAGGAGTACTGTGGTAGGTTCACAACAGCGGGAGAGACTATAACATACCTGTCAAGTTTTGGATTTACACACGTGGACAAAATTGTTGGTACCCCTCAGTTAAAGAAGGAAAAACCCACAATTCTCACTGAAATCACTTGAAACTTACAAAAGTAACAATAAATAAAAATGTATGGAAAACTAAATAATCAAAATCAGCCATTACTTTCGAATTGTTGATTAACATAATTATTAAAAAAAAAAAAACGAATGAAATAGGGCTGGACAAAAATGATGGTACCCATAACTTAATATTTTGTTGCACAACCTTTTGAGGCAATCAATGCAATTTAACGATTTCTATATTTGTCAATGAGCGTTCTGCAGCTGTCAACAGGTATTTTGGCCCACTCCTCATGAGCAAACTGCTCCAGTTGTCTCAGGTTTGATGGGTGTCTTCTCCAAATGGCATGTTTCAGCTCCTTCCACAGATGTTCAATGGGGTTCAGATCTGGGCTCATGGAAGGCCACTTTAGCATAGTCCAACGCTTTTCTCTCAGCCATTCTTGGGTATTTTTGGCTGTGTGTTTTGGATCGTTGTGATGTTGGAAGATCCATGACTTGCGACTGAGACCAAGCTTTCTGACACTAGGCAGCACATTTCTCTCCAGAATGCCTTGATAGTCTTCAGTTTTCATTTTACCTTGCACACATTCAAGACACCCTGTGCCAGATGCAGCAAAGCAGCCCCAAAACATTACTGAGCCTCCTCCATGTTTCACCGTAGGGACAGTGTTCTTTTCTCCGTATGCTTGGTTTTTGAGTCTATGAACATAGAGTTGATGTGCCATAAAAAAGCGAGACTGGAATTTGCAAAAATGCATGTTGACAAGCCACAAAGCTTCTGGGAGAATGTCCTTTGGACAGATGAGACCAAACTGGAGCTTTTTGGTAAAACATGGTAAAACATGGCCCTTTTAGACTAGTCCCGCCTCAGCTCGGTTCTACCCGCCACGGCCCCGTCTTGCGCTTTTGCACTAGGGCTGAGACGGGTAGAGCCGCTCCAAGCCGATACTTTTTCTGTAACCATTCTGGCGAGGTTCTATCCGGGCTGGGCCGGGACTATTTCTGACGTCACCACCCTCCGCGCCACTGATTGGTCGGGGGGCGGGGCCGTCAAACATTTGAATCAGGAAGCGGGAGTCAGCGCGAGCGCGACTCGCAGCGATTTTATTATATAGCGCAAAACGTCTGTTTGGTGATCCAACTCTGAGGTGCAGATGTTCATAAACCTGGGGGCTGATGAGAGAATTAAAAAAGGGATGTAGACGGGCTGTTTTACTCTCAGCCGCTCGCGGCTCCAGCTGATTTCTGATCAGCGCCGACACGAACAAAGCGGTTGCGCAATCGAGTACGTCACAGCAGCTTCACCCCAACCTGCCCACTTCTCCCCTGGCAGTGGAAAAACAAAACGGGTAGAGGCGTGACGAGCCGAGTCGGGCCGAGTAAGGACTAGTGCAAAAGTGCCAATGGAGGAGGCTCAGTAATGTTTTGGGGCTGCTTTGCTGCATCTGGCACAGGGGGGCAGGGGTTACACCCTGGACAGGTCGCCAGTCCATCGCAGGGCCACATAGATACAAACAACCATGCAGAATCACACCTATGGGCAATTTTAGAGTAATCAATTAACCTAGTAGCCTATGCATGTTTTTGGACTGCGGGAGGAAGCCGGAGTACCCGGAGAGAACCCACGCAAGCACGGGGAGAACATGCAAACTCCACACAGAAAGACCCTGCTGGGCCTGGGAGTTGAACCGGGGACCTTCTTGCTGTGAGGCAACAGTGCTAACCACTAAGCCACCGTGCTGCATGAAATATATTTTTTTCCTATTTTCCTCATCTTCTCCACGAACCATTTAAAGCGACACTACGTAACTTTTCCACCTTAATATCATATTTCCAGAGTCATTGTGATGGTACATCAACTTCCAACAGGTTTAATGACACCTCTGTCATGATCTGAGGGAGTCTGTATCGCTTTCACTGGCACTATGTAACTTTGAGGAGCATGGTAGGAACCCTGCCACACTAAAAAACTACAAATTTTACGACTTTGACTGCTTTACGGCACATACGTCACTTCCCCCTCCTTCCCGATTCGTAGTCGAGACAAAAATGGGCGGGGCTTGGAGCGCAGAGGCTGAGCTCAGCAGAAGCTGGTGTTGAGCTAAACGAGGAGCTGGTATCATGGCCGAAGCAGCGAAAAAAATGAAGAAAATAAAAGTTTTAACGGAGCGGAGGAGGCGAAAAAAAGAAAGCGGGAGAGTAACAAGCTAAATGCCCGGTGGAGAATAAACATTGGCCCGGCGTTCTCTCGCTACAAGCCCTTGTAGCGCCGTCTTCTTGGACGAGATGGTTGAAGGATGTAAAGACGTTCATCACCTCCAGGTATGCACTTTTGTCAACACCTATGTCAGTGTGTTTTACAAAAACAATTATCCTGAAACTACTACAGCTGGTGTAAGTGTTGCTACTGTGTCAAATGTCAATATCTATGTAAACCTTTTGACTCTTCAGGTCTGTATATACAGATACTTATACACTGATGGTAAAAGCAACACATTTGTAGATATAGTAAAATGTAGCCAGAAAAATGAAATATATAGGCAAAGTATACACTTCCAGATGAAAAAAATACAATATAAACACCATATAAGCATATAAATTAAATCTACTTTGTTGGAATTATATTAAAATAATAACAAGAGTAGTAAAAGAAACCTTATGGTGTTTATAATGTGTCGTTTTATCTTGTGAGTGTATAAATATATACATTTCTATAATTTTTCTATAGCTATACATTACTTGCTTTTACTTTCTGCATAATTACAGTGACTTCAACAAAGAAAAAAATTCAAACTTGTGATCAACAAAATATGTTGAATGATTTATAGGTCAGTAATTATCAGAAAGACATAATGTTTTTGTATCTTTATTCTCACACTCTGCAGGACTACATCAGATCTGGAAAACTTCCAGAATCACATCCTCATGCAGAAGGTTCTCCTACACTCCAGCAGTGAATCACACGCGGACTCTCCCAGCACGAAACATGGATGGACACAAGATGCTACTGCTACTATAGTCATTGTATTTATTTACAGTAACTTCTTACACTGTTTCATAGTTCAGTTTTTATTATCAGTTCATTATTTTTAGTTTATTTTTCTACTACTCTATTTACACTTGTTTACTTTATTCACAGTAATTTATCCTGTCATACAGTTCATTACTGCTACTGTGATACAGATTACTTATTGTTTATAATAAGTATGTATGGGATAACTGCTGTCACTATGCAAATGACAAAGTTCAAGAATGTTCTATTTTCTGAAAGGTGTGTAAATAAAAGTCCGTCTTGTTTTGCACAAATGTCTTTATTTTAAACACACAAAAACAACTGTACAGGAAAAAATGGAACAAAAAAAAAACAATATCAAAATATTTGCAGTAATCCTCATAAAGGTTCCATTCTAGAGAAGACGGCAAACTCTGAAACCAGTGGGTGTGGACAGGTGTCTCTTATTTTCCAAACATCCTGCTGCCAGAGCACAAACTGGCGATATGTATATATATGCATATATATATATGATATATATATATATGCATATATATATGATATATATGCTGCGTGTCGGTTCTGTCTTTGTGGGGGTTCAAACTCTGATGATGCAGAGGTAGAGGTGTTCTCAAGAACAGCAGATTCCTGATAAAACAAGAGACAGAATGGTTATGATACAAATGTAAATGTAGAATTCTATGATCAATAAGAATCAAAATTAGAATGTTTTCACATACTGGGGATTCGTCTTGGGTTTTGGTAATTCTAAAATTACTGACAATATCAACAACAGACAGAGAAATAATAGTGATCATAAAAATGTGTAATTCGCAATGAGGAAGCTTTATCAAATAATAATACAATTGAATAGAATTACAGCACTAGAGGAAATAATGCAATGCGAAGAAAATGTATAGAACATTTCTAGTATTTTTCCTGAGAGCTGTAAAATTGTGCAGGGCTGATCTGCAAAATATAAGGAATGGGCATTCAGTTATTCACAGGTTATAAAGTATTTTTATATTTTGTCAGTAAGTATGTTGGACTACTAATTTATGACGAAGTCCCTCTAAAAAACGTGACAGGAAAAAGGTGCAGAGCGTATGAGTTTGTAGGGCGCATTATCTCGCTGAAACAACTTAATAAAACCAATTTGAACTTAGTGTTTTTCAACATCGTCATATTATATTGTTTAGCCAAAAATAGATACATTACCTCTTCATTATCCATCCTGCAAACGACCGCTGAAAACAGAAAAGTCGTTTTGAAAGTCCGTCCCGTCTTCTCTCATCAAAACAAATGCAGCGGCGGGGACGGGGGTTTTCCGGCAGTACGCGCTGGTGCTCATGGGAAATGGAGTGTTCTTTCTGGTAAAGCACTACCGATTTTTGTCCAAAGGAGGCGCCAAACTCAACAAAGCTGAAAGTTCCGTTGTGCTGCTTTAAGATAACTGCTGTTAATGTTACTTCATTCCACGAACCTTAATGCTAGTTTCAGGGGTGAATTTACCCACAGCTGTGTCTCTAAGCCCCGCCCCCCGCGATGACGCGGCTCAGTGCGGTTGTCAGTCACGTCGGCTTCAGAAAAAGAAACAAGACCAGCAGAGTTTTGGTGAAAGCACTGGATGAATACTATTATTTCTGAATTATCAGTCTGTCTACACATTGGGCAGCATGTGGCAGCGGAACTACAGCCTTGACTGTAACGTAGGCTGAGGAAATGATGCCGGCTAGCCCGCTAGCTTAGTTTAGCCTCACACACTCCGGACAGCGTTGCAGCTAACAAGCTTTTAACAACTTATTATTCAAGGTAATCAAGTTTATTTTTCTTTTTATGTTGTGTTTCACAACACTGTTTCTTATAGGTTTGCATGATTTGCTTATAAACTTTACAAACTAAGTCACATTTAAAGCTTTACATCAATTCAGGTTTTTTTTGTTATATAAGTAGATGTTAGAAGTTACTCTACTTTAACTTTCTTTTAAAGATAATCAAGGCAGATCTTTGTTACCTCAAGTAAAAATGAACCTGATAGCCCAGTTTACTGACTTAACCAGTCATCTAAAATAACATCAGCACGGTCTTTTCATTTCTTTGAAGATTCTGATCAGACTTGACAAGAACAATAACAAAAATGTTATCTGGCCTTTTCAGTTTTATCAATAAATACTTTTCTTGAACTTTGTTCATCAATTTTTTCCTGACGTACAGGATTCTTTGATTTGCTGTCATGTCAGTCTCGTAAAATATTTTGTCCATAGAGTCATCGGGTTGATGTTTTATATGGATGCAATTACAATTTAAAGGACTCCTGTGACTGATACTGCAAAACTTACTGTAAATGGCCCAACGTTGTTGTGCAAAGTGCAGATGAAAATCAAAGATAGACTTGTTGAAATCATGATTGAGTTGACACCCGGCTATGGTTTTCTTTAAGAACATAATTTTACCTGCATTTTTTTATTACATGCAGTGACATTCCTTATATGAAGTTTATGTATACAGTTGAAATAATGCTTCGACTTTAATTGTGATGGTGGAAATGACTCCTTATGGGGGAAAAAATGTCTTTATGTTACATGTGAGCAAATGCATGACCAGTTTTCTTTTCTTGTCAAGTAAATATGTTTAAACTTGATACATTGATGCAGTTAAAGCTCAGATTTCTTATTTTACGTCTTTATGGGTCTATTATGTGATTATTTTGAATACAATTTAGAGTAGAAATGTTGGTAGCCTTAAATGAATCCTTTATAAAAGAGCTGAGGTGTCCAATTTCTAATAGTTTTCTTATTGTGTTGTAACAATAAGCCTGAGAAGTTATCGATTCCCATACAAAGCATGTTTTATTAATAAAACATCTTTACTGATCACAGTAAGTGGATTATATCTGATGATCTGGGGAGGGGGGTTCTCTCTCTTTTCTCTTTTCTCTCTTTCTCTCTGTTTAACATTTTTTAAAGGTATTTTAAAGGTTTTATTTATTTATCTATCACCTATAATGTTTTTATTATTTTTTTTATTGTTGTGGACTGATTATTTTTTAGCCTTAATCCTTGAACTTTTATCTTTTTATACATTTTATATATTTTATATTGTATGTCAGGGTGCATTGGTCTCCCAGTTTTTATTTTTTGGTCTCCCAGTTTTTATTTATTTGTTTATTATGCTTATTTTTCAATCAAAATGTCAAAGCACCTTGTATTTCATGTACCTGGATGAAAGGTGCTATATAAATAAAATTTGATTGATTGATTTAGACCAAGTATGACGCTCACAGTATGTTTTAATAGCTTGCTTTTTTATTTCAAATTGAAGAGCTTCTTCCTCCCTTCTTTAATAAACTTGAATGTTGCTCTCTGCTCCATCTATGTTGTTATTTTAAACCTGAGTAAATATTGTCCTTTTGTGTTTTTAGGCAAAGCAACCATGACGCAGAAAACCAGTCTGGTTTCAGTTTCCCTCAGGGTGGAGGGTATGACTTGTGGCTCTTGTGTCCAGTCCATAGAGCAGCGGATTGGGTCATTTCCTGGGGTGATACATATAAAAGTAAGTCCAACTTTCACATGCAAGGGTAACGTTTTACGTTTGGTGTCATTCAGCATTTTTAGTTATATTTTAAGATGCTGTTCTCTTAAATTGATGACTTGTAATTTCTAGGATGTTACTTCCACTTTGTAATCAGGAACTGAAATGACTACCATTAAAGTTTTGTGTTGGGTGTATTTTTTGATGCTATATCAAAGTCATGCAGTCAAGGCAGAGACGTACTCCATACACATTATTATATTACCTTAATGTTACAGCCTATCATGCTTTTCATACTGCCTCAGGACTGGACAGTTTGATTTAAAACTGACTTACCTCAATGTAGCCATAAGGGACAGCTTAATTGCAACAGTGCTGGTCTGCTGTTTTGTTTACTGTGTGTTTACCCCTTGGGCTGCGGTTAAATGAGAAGATAATGTAATACTGTGTTCCGGATAGTGCTCTGCCCTTTGCAGGGCTGTGACAGGGGGTCAATGAATATGCTGCACCCGCAGGAAATTGAGCCTTTTGTTCCATCAGTCTGTGTAGAAATGATCTGCAAGACGGGAATTGATTTTTTTTTTTTTTTTATTTAATTTTTTTTTCTTTTAATAGTAGAATGCTGAATTTCTCATTGTTTTGGGGTCTCAGTCTCAGAAAACGTTAATCCTTCAGGCAGCTACAAACTCTCAGTACTAAACTCTTTCAGCCAGATTTTGTTCTCTTATGGAAAAGTCATGTGATCCCTTCTGTATGTCACATGCTTTTTTTCTTTGGCTGAATAAAGAGGGTTGAGGGTCATCATGTTGAAAGAACATGCTCCTTTCACATGCTTTATGTATTGAAGGCTCAGTGTTGAGACAAGACATATTGAAAGTAAAGTAAAAAAAAAAAAAAAGTAGGAAAAGCATTGTTGGAATAGAATTTAAGTTATTGGATGTGGTCATGTGAAGCTGTAATAATATGGATAATTAATTCTAATATATCTTGTCTTATGTACTATTGACAATATATCTGTGTCTCGTCTCTCTGTTCTTCATCCTCTCTTTCCTATCTTCCTTTTCCTGCTCTACCCGTTTGGCATTTGGCAGGAGCATCCCCTTAAAGGGGAGTTTTTACCTGCCATTGTTTATTTAATAATTGCTCGGGAGTGATGCTCTGGGTGTCTGGAAAGTGCCTAGAGACAACTTGAACTAGGGCTGTGCGATTAATCGATTTTAAATCTAAATCGGATTTATTAATCACAATCGATGTTAAAAAAAGGAAAAATCGGAAAATCGATGTTCCTTTTTTGCAGCTGGCTGCATTACAGACACAGCTCGTCTAGTCATCTTGGTTTGGTCAAGAGAATTGTAAATGTTGTCACTTTACTAAACTCAAGGAGGATTTACAGTATCTTTCAATTGCACTTCATTCCCAATAGGGAAATGTGTTTGCTATTTTTCTTTAAAAATAAAGATAAAATATTTGAAACAATTTTTTCCATTGTCTTTTGTAGTTTTACCAAAAAAATCGAAATCGAAAATCGGGTTTTCAGAGAAAAAAATCGGGATTTAATTTTTTTACAAAATCGCCCAGCCCTAACTTGAACTGAATTAATAATAATAATTTATTTTTTATATGTATTATTTGAACAGTCTCTGAACTGATTCCATTGAAGCTGCGGTATTAAACATGCCTGTTTAAACAACCAGCTAAATCCAGCACTTAACTTAAGCCAAACAGAGCAGCATTAAGGGAAAGCTACCTGTGGCATTTCTATTTGGTGGGGTTGGTTACCCAATAAGTAGGAGAATTAAAGGCTCTGCTCAAATTTAAACAGTGAGTCTTTCTTTAAATCTTTTACAATAACTTGGTAAATTGTCATTTTTAATGCTAAAGCTTTGCTTTTTACTTTCTAGGTGTCTCTAGAGGAGAAAAGTGCATATATCGTCTTTGACCACAGTCAACACAGCTCCGAGTCTCTGTCAGAGGCTATCGAGGATATGGGCTTTGAGTCAAGTGTACCCGAAGGCAGCGTAGCCACACCGGTGTCTACAGAGACTCAGCTGATCGCCCCATCAGGCCTGACACCTGCATCCCAACAGGAAGCGCTGGAGAAACTGTCAAAAACTCATGGGGTGTTGGATGTCCGAGAAAACCTGCCCCAGATGGGTCTCAATGTCACTTTTATTCCTTCTCTGGCTTCCACACAGCAGCTGAGTGAGGTGGTGGCCAGTGTAACACCTATGGAGATCCAAACTCTAAGTAACCCTGTGCAAAATAGCCTAAACTTGTCTCCGTTGGAGACAGCAGGAGGTGGAGTAGCGCTTCTGAAGTTATGCATTGAAGGAATGACCTGTCACTCGTGCACCACCACTATCGAAGGGAAGATTGGAAAACTGAAAGGGATTGAAAAGATCAAAGGTGATGTACTTGACCTGTTCACATGTACAGAGCTACAAAATATATTATAACACAGCTGTTTTATTGCACGTCTTAAACATCAGTGCTGCCATGTTGCTGTATATCGACCAGGCTCTGTGGAGCTCCACCCTAACAGACTGGATTTGACTATGACTCACAAAATCCTTACACTGGGATTGGAAGAAGTGACACGTATAGGATTATGAACAGATAGGATTATGTTTGCAATGACACAGAAATGTCACTGTGTCTAAAGTGAAAGTTTCTGAACGCAGTTTTTGTGTTTTTTATATTCTAGACACATTCCTAGTATGTACTTTGCCATCGTCGAGCTGTGCTTTTGTCCAAATACAAGAAAACTCAAGCAGATTTATTCATTTATGGCTAGATTTAATAGAAATATTTCTGTCTTCTATTCACATTAATGAATGAATGAATGAATCTTTTATTTCGGCTTGTACACACTTTTTTACAAAACAAGATGAAAAGGTAAAATAAACATTTCTTTTGCCGAAAAGGTGCAGGCTGAAGTAGCTTATAGTGCCTACCCTTTTTATCTTATGATCAGCTTAAATATGAGACATTAGCATTACTCCGTGGAAACAAACAATACATAAAGAAGACAAAAATAAGTAAGACAAAATATAAAATTGACGTTTCACATTCTAGAATGTTTTTGATAATATATTTTATAATTATAGTGTTTTATATTTATTTACAGTATTTTCTTTAAACATTTCCTTAAACTTGAAGATAGAACTGCACATTTTTTATTATTTTATATATTCACATCTCTTTTTAATATTAGTTCTTGCTGTCGTCATCTCAAACATGAGTTTCCCCCTCAGGTCATAGCAGGTTTCTTTTATTTGGAACAGGTCCTGAATGTAGTTTGGAAGCAGTTTCTGCTGGGCTTTAAAGGCAAATAGAACCGTTTTCTGCTATGTCATATTCTTGTGAAATATGTACAATTTCTTTTTTTTTACCTGTCATTTCTGTATTCTCCACAGTTGTTTTGGAGTCTCAGGAAGCTACAATCGTCTACCTGCCGTACCTCATTCCCGTAGAGACCATCATCAGCCAGATTGCTGTGGCTGGCTTTAAAGCAGTCGTCAAATCCAAGCCCCGCACCTTGCAATTATCCCCCAAGGACATTGAACGTTTTGTTGATTCTCAAAAACAGACAGTTTCTTCACCGTCAGAGACGTCAGAGGAGACGGAAATCTTCATAGATACTACACTTGTCATGCTCGGGGTCAAAGGCATGCACTGTCATTCCTGTGTGGTCAATATTCAGGACAACATCTCAGTGCTGCATGGGGTTTCCTCTGTGGAGGTCTCCCTGGAGAAGGAGAAGGCTTCCATCTGTTATGACCCTTTAAAGGTCACAGTGACTCAGCTGCAGCAGGCCATTGAGGCGCTGCCTCCAGGAAACTTCAAGACTGAGGCCTGGGACTGCTCTGATCCTCTCAGTCCTGTATCCACATCACCTGTGCTTCCTACATCAGTATCACAGGCTGCCCGGGCAACCCAAGCCAAAGCTGCTGCTTCACAGCCTTGTTTCACACAGCCTCTGGTGTCGGGGGTGACTATTCATATTGAAGGCATGACATGCAATTCCTGTGTGCAGTCCATTGAAGGAATGATCTCCCAAAGGAAAGGGGTGGTGACCGCACAGGTCTCTCTGGCTGAACACCAAGGTGTGTTTGAGTATGATCCTCTCCTGACCACACCAGAAGAGCTGAGGGAGGCCGTAGAGGACATGGGCTTCGATGCTTTTCTACCTGGTAAGAGCATAAATGGAAATAGTGAGAGTACTTTATTTCTGATTTTAGGTTTACATGCAGATACTCTAAACAGCTCAATTGTCTCCTGGTGGTAGGGATGGGCGGTATGGACTAAAAAATGTATCACGATCATTTCTGGCATTTATCCCGATAACGATAAAAATGACGATAAAAAAAATACCAATTCAACTCCACCTTTGTAACTATAAATCTATCACCCAATTCAGTGTTTGGAGCCCCCAAAACACTGCTCTAAAAGAATACTAAATGCTACTAAACTACACCAATTAAATTGAATTAATAAAAACCAATTAAATTAGTACACCTGTACTGCAAAACTGTAATGACTCAAATGAAACAAGTTTGAAATGTAAGAACAGATTCAACATTTATTCAAACTGTATGGCTTAAACAGTGGGATAACAGTGCAAACAGCAAAAGTATCATGGTCCTTCAACTTCTCTTAGCTTATAAAATCACAAAGTAGAAAAAAATACAACATGATAAATAAAGAAACAGGACAAATAAATAAAAGTTCACTGAAAATAAAATCCTATCAGTGATGACGTCTTCTAATATAAATAAAATGTGCAAATTAACCTGTGGTTGGAACATGCCACAAATTAGATACTATTGCAATTTTTTTTTCGTAATAGTCAAACGTTATATCAAAATGTAACAACCATTTCCTTCTGTTTTTGCAGACTCTGCATATAATAGAGGATGTTTGCTCCTCGTCTCTCTTTTTAAATCCAAACCATTTCCAGAGCTGGAACCTCGTTTAACAACGAGCTCCTCGCTCTCAGATCCGCCTTCCGCCATGTTTGTTACACAAAAACGTCATCAACGGGAATTTATCCTTTTTACCGCGAGATGACAAATTCTTACCGTGGGGAATTTTTTTGACGGTATATCGGGAACGGTAAAATATCGCCCATTCCTACATGGTGGTGTTGTATTTTTTGAATAGTTGTTACTACAGGGTTTTCTGTTCCTTCAGCCCATCCATGGGAGGTATTTGAACAGTGAGTGGGACATGACATAGCAACATGCAAATAATCAATTATTCTCCTAAACAGAGACCAATTCTTTACTGCCTGCGCCAGATCCAGTATTTTCAAGATCCCCAAGTACAGCACCTGCACAGAGGAAGGGGTTGGACAGTGACCCTCAAAAAGAGACCCCCCGGGAGCAGACTGGAGGCACACACTCTAAATGCTACATCCAGATCGGAGGGATGACTTGTGCTTCCTGTGTTTCAAACATTGAGCGAAACCTCAAGAATGAACCTGGTATGTAAATATTAAAGGGAAAGTTCGTTTTTTTACAACCTGGACCTTATTTCTGGCATTTTTTATGGTCGTATACTCACCCAGGCAAGTTTGGGTTCATTTGGAGTCCTTCGGAAGATATTAGGGTTTTTTTTGCGAGCCGCTTCTCCATATAACGGTAGTGAACGGGGCACCGCGGGACACAGACGATGCAGCATCTAAATAACACATGATTGCCGCGAAACTCGTTCATTTCTTTTATGAATCACTAGATCTGCTTCCAGGACCTGTTGTCTACATCCGGGGTTGTCTGTGTCAGGAAATCAGTTTGTAAACAAGACCTCTGAACTCATGACATCATCTCTGCTCTGTGTACAGCTGGAGTTCCCTACTGTTAGTTTACTGTTAGTGATTTGAAACATGTCTGAATATTTGTCAAATTCTGAGGTTGTGGATGACGACTTTGAATATGATGGACGTCCTTAAAGTTTTGAGCCAGAGTATACGGCTGAAGAGCTCACTAAACGGAGGACAGAGTGCGCGCACAGAGATGACGTCATGAGTTCATAGGTCTTGTTTACAAACTGATTTATTTGTTACACACACAGCGCCCCGGATGTAGACAACAGGACATGAAGCAGATCTAGTGATTCATAAAAGAAATGAACGAGTTTCGCGGCAATCATGTGTTATTTAGACGCTGCATCGTCTGTGTCCCGCTGTGCCCCGTTCACTACCGTTATATGGAGAAGCGGCTCGCACAAAACTCCTAATATCTTCCGAAGGACTCCAAATGACACCAAACTTGCCTGGGTGAGTATACGACCATAAAAAATGCCAGAAATAAGGTCCAGGTTGTAAAAAAACGAACTTTCCCTATAAAGCTGTGTTTCACTGAAGATTATTTTCTTCATTGTATATGGTTGCTGCTGTTGGATTATAAAGAGAAAATCTCAAATGTTTTGCAGGTATCTACTCTGTTCTAGTAGCACTAATGGCTAGTAAGGCAGAGGTCCGTTATAACCCTGAAGTTATCGACCCGTTGAAGATAGTTGAGTGTGTGAAAGAGCTGGGCTTCACGGCCTCAGTCATGGAGGACTACGAAGGCTCGGACGGAAACCTGGAGCTAGTGGTGAGTCGGCGTCAGGTTAATGAGACACTATTTCCAAAGTATAAAAGCCATAAGCAAAGGTTTTTGTATAAGCCTGTATGCAGCATCCATTTCACACTCGGTTACTTCTCTTTCATGTCTAGATATTTGTCAATTTACTTAATTGCTCCTCTTGTTTTTCTTTCAGGTCAGAGGAATGACGTGTGCCTCTTGTGTACACAAAATTGAGTCTAGCCTCATGAAACAAAAGGGGATTATATATGCTTCTGTTGCCTTGGCAACTAACAAAGCGCACGTTAAGTTCGACTCTGAAATTATAGGGCCACGAGACATCATCAAGCTGATCGAGGTATTTTCCTGTCCTTTGTTCCTCTTTCTTGTTTAATGCATTCATTTTGTGTTCTTTCACGGCTTGCCTGTTCTAAATGTGACTCGTACAGTTTTGGATGAGGGAACATGTTTACCGTGCTTCATGTTCTCAGTCACAAGGACCTGAGAGTTAATCTAAGGTTTGTTTGTAGAACCTGGGATTTGAAGCATCTTTAGTGAAGAGAGACCGCACTGGCAGTCACCTGGACCACAGCAAAGAGATACGACAGTAAGAAATGTTTTACTCTCTGCACCCTTAAGCTTGTTTGTCAGTTTCAATCCAACACTTCAGTTTTCATTATCTTTTCTGTTTAACTTGAACTCTTGATTGGTTTATTTATGTATGTATGCAAATATTTAATGACTCGTGTGCATTTTTCTTTTCCCCACATAAAAAAACTTTTTTGTGACCCACGAATGTCTCCACTTCCTCCAGGTGGAGGAAATCGTTCCTTGTGAGCTTGTTTTTCTGCGTGCCTGTGATGGGTATGATGATCTACATGATTGTAATGGACCACCAGATGAGTGCTTCACATCACCACAACGCTACTATGGAGGACCGCAACCAGTACCACTCCACCATGTTTCTGGAAACACAGCTGCTCCCGGGCCTCTCCATCATGAACCTCCTCTCCCTCATTTTCTGTGTGCCTGTACAGGTAAATCCCAGGGATTAACTTCACGTTTTTCCAGGACAAACGGAACTCATTTGAACAGAAGTGGAGAGTTCTGAATAACTGTTTTTTAACAAGTGAATCCAAGCTTTTCTGTTTTTTCCTTTTTAGTTTATAGGAGGTCGCTGCTTCTACATTCAAGCCTACAAAGCAGTGAAACACAAGTCTGCAAACATGGATGTGCTGATAGTTCTGGCCACTTCAATCGCCTTCACCTACTCACTAATCGTCCTGTTAGTGGCAATGGTGGAGAAAGCAAAAGTCAACCCCATCACCTTCTTCGATACGCCTCCCATGCTGTTCGTCTTCATCTCTTTGGGACGTTGGTTGGAACAAATAGCTAAGGTAAAGCACTTGATTATTGATTGTTTTTTTTCATAACTTAAGTGAACTGAGCATATCCAGTGAAATGTATTTATTTGCTGTTTTCCAGAGCAAAACATCTGAGGCTTTGTCCAAACTGATGTCTTTACAAGCTACGGAGGCCACAGTGGTCATTCTCAGCAGTGATAATTCTATCCTCAGGTACTCTTTCTTCTCTGCACCCACAGTTTTTTTTCTTTATAACAAGGTTAGGTTAGAAATACTTTGTTAGGTATTATCCATTTTGAGAACAATACAACCTTGTCCTTTCCAGCTAGAGTTTATTAAAAATTCCCATCTTTATATTTATTTCCTATACTGTCATGGCAACAGTGAAGCTGGAACCAGTCTTTTTTCCCCCCCATATCCTTCATATTTCTCTTTACGCTCAAAGAAAATAATCAAACCGATTTAATGAAAGCTCTTTCACTGTTCGATGTTCTTGTGTGTTCCAGCGAGGAGCAGGTGGACGTTGAGCTGGTGCAGAGAGGTGACGTGGTCAAGGTTGTTCCTGGAGGGAAGTTTCCTGTCGATGGGAGGGTTATTGAAGGACATTCGATGGCCGACGAGTCTCTCATCACAGGCAAGTTGCATTAATATCTATATATATCTGCTAGATGGGCTTGAAGACAGTATTGGCGATAGTTATACGATTAAAAAGTATTCCAGCTAAGTGAGTTGATTCGAGGGGAGCAGTGTGTGCACACTTTAAAAGATTCGTCTGAGGTGTTCACTTTTCTTTGTTTAAAATTATATATGCAGTATCTGCAGTAGTTATGTCGGCACAATTAACCACAGTCATTACCTTTAATATTTTGCATTATCCGTCTTGTCTGCATGTCTGTGTATCTATCTATGTATGGGTCAATGATGAATAAGGATTTTCAATAGGTCAATTTTAAAATAATAAAAAAAGAATATCTATTGCAGTAGTTCAAACATTAAGAATGTTGTGTACACAAAAATGCGTTTTTTGTCAAGATGAATTGGCACTAGCCTTAAAAAAAAAAGTCATGTGGTGCAACCATGATTCATATTAAAAAGATTCATACAAAAATGGTTGTTTTTTTTAATGGTCGCGCCACATGATATTTCATAAAATGGACATAATCAGTCAAACTTTGTTTGTATATTATGATGGAAATATAAATACAAATGTGTTGCAATCTTACACACTACAACACACTTCAGAAATCATGCCAGATAGGGCAGAAGATTGATTTAAAAACATTTAGAGTGATTTCAAAAAAAGTTTTCAAAACAAGAGTCATGGTCAGACGGTCGCACCACATGACATTTTGATGCTTAAAACAACAACAAAATCCCAAATAACTAGTATTTTTTGTAAAATTCAAGTGAGTCCATATGTGGGACAGGTAGGTCATATATATGGTATTTTTTTATCCATTTAATCAATTTTTTAATTGAAAAAAATCTGTTTTTCAGAAAATATAGACGTCACATCATTGACCCGTATACAAGATTTTTGGGTGTTTCTGTGGGAATTAGTTTCTATACGTAGTGCAGAGAATATATGAGGTCAGGCGCTGATATTGGAGTAGATGGCCTAGTTTCTGTTCTGTTCCAGTTCATCCCAAAAGGGCTTGATGGGGTTGAATTCAAGGCTCTGTGAGGGTCAGTCAAGTTCTTCCACACTGAACACATCAAACATGTCTTTATAGTCTTTGCTTTGAGCACCGGGGTGCAGTCATGTTGAAATAAGAAGCCTTAAAGTTGAAAGCATAGTATTGTCCAAAATGTCTTTAAAAAACCCTGAAAAACATCCCCATACCGGTATCCCTCCTCCACCAAACTTCACAGTTGCTACACTGCAGCCAGGCAGGTAACGTTCTGCAGGCACCAACCAGAGAGGCTTGATTCATCACTCAAACGGAACAAAATCCAGTGTTGTTGGGCTTTACACTGCTTCATCTGACGCTTTGTATTGGACTTGTTGATATGAGTCTGGCATGCAGCTACTCAGCCATGGGAACTCATACCACGAAGCTCCCTCTGTACGGTTATTGTGCTCACGTTAATGGTAGCTTGTAACTCTTCTGTTATGGAAGCAATAGAGCGACTGTTTGAGACGATGTGTGTTATTAGTTGTTGATCCCGCTATGTGACTTTACGTGGTTCTTCGGCGTTGTGACTGAGTTGCTGTTGTTACTAAACGCCTCCACTTTCTCATAACATCACTTTTAAATGACTGTGGGATATCCAGCAGGGATGAAATTTCATGAACCATCTTATTACAAAGGTGGGATCATATCACAGTACCATGCTTGAAGTTACTGATATCTACAGAATTACCCATTTTGGATCCTAAATGTTTGTAAATTGATACTACATGTCTAGGTTCTTGATTTTTTTTTTTTTTACACCTGTGATAACAGATCCTATTTAAATGCCTAAATTCAGTAACTAACTGGTTTGACTACATACTTAATAGATCAATTGTGCAATCTTTCTGCAGCAGAGCTGAGTATGTGTTTATATTAGCACAGCTAGTAAAAACACTCGACTATGCTCGACTATGGTCATCAGGTTGACTAGGCTGCCTACAGGTTAGGGCTGGGCGATATATCGAGATTTTAATATATATCGATATATTTTCAAACGCGATATGGTACGAGACAATATTGTTTATATCGATTTAAAAATTTAAAAAAAATTTACTTTTTTTTTTAATGATTTAAAATATACCTTATTTTGTGACAAATTGACTTGAATGTTTTATTTGAAATTTGCACAAATGTTTTGTTATTTGCACAACTGAGAACCTCAGTGGAAAAGTCTGCCTGTTACTGTCTACATTGTATTAATTGCACCGTGTATTTTAATTTGATTGTTATGCAGGGATATTTGTTTTATTTTATTCAAGAAGCATTTTTATTCTATATATGCAGGCAGTTTATTTTTATTTCATTTGTTTTATACATTTTGATATTGTGCAGACCTTAAGGGTTTGCCTCAGAAAAAAATGAAGCTAACAGAGATGCTATGCCATAATGCTTTGGGGGAAACCCCAATTATGGCACAGAAAAAATATCGATATATATCGAGTATCGCCATTTAGCTAGAAAATATTGAGATATGACTTTTGCTCCATATCACCCAGCCCTACTACAGGTGTAGTCTTTGTTTATCACTTGAGCTACATATTTGGTATTTACCCCAGATGAGATTCCTCTTCCCTGACATTGTTGTCTTGTGACTCCAGGTGAGGCCATGCCTGTGACAAAAAAGCCTGGGAGTTCAGTGATCGCAGGCTCCATTAACCAGAACGGCTCTCTGCTCGTCAGTGCTACTCACGTCGGCATGGATACCACACTGTCTCAGATTGTTAAACTTGTCGAGGAGGCTCAGACGTCAAAGGTAAATTGTGCCGTTTGAGATCTGGACTGCATCCATCAGTTTTGAGGGGCATCATTGTCTTAACAGTTTCATTGTTTTCATATTTTTAGGCTCCCATCCAGCAGTATGCAGATAAGATCAGTGGCTACTTTGTGCCCTTCATTGTTGCCATATCTCTCATAACACTGATTGCCTGGATCATCATTGGGTTTTTGGACTTCTCCCTTGTGGAGATGTACTTTCCAGTGAGTTCTTTTCATTATATTCTGCTAGGTTCCTCAGCAAAGCAGGACTGACTTTCAGTCATTGTTAGTGCGGATTTACAAATGTAATATGTTGCTGCATGTTCAATTGTTCCTTTTACTCTTACTTACCACAATTTGTCAGCCGTTAAACTAGCATTAGTAGGAGATAAGATCTAACAGAACTGTTTCTTCCATGTAGGGTTATGACAAAAGCATTTCGAGGACTGAGGCAGTGATTCGCTTCGCCTTCCAGGCCTCCATAACAGTGTTGTGCATCGCCTGTCCTTGTTCTCTTGGGTTGGCAACCCCAACAGCTGTCATGGTGGGCACAGGGGTTGGAGCCCAAAACGGCATTCTGATAAAGGGAGGAGAACCACTGGAGATGGCACACAAGGTGTGGTTGAGATGATACTCTGACACCTCAGTGTACTCAATTATTTAACCCTTGTACTGTGTTTGGGTCAAAATGACCCAATTCTTCTATACTTCTTTCCTCCTGCCATGCTCTCTCCTTCCTTCTTCCTTTCCTCTTTTTTACCCTCCTTTACTCCTTTTTCTTCCTACCTCCCTTCCGTCATTCGTTCCTTTATTACCTTCTTTCCTTTTATCCATTCCTTCTTCCCTCCCTTCTTTCCTTTCTTTCTCCCTTCCTTCCATCTTTTCTCCCTTCTTTCCTTCCTTCCATCTTTTCTCCCTTCCTTACTCCTTTCCCTACTTCCTTCCTTCCTTACTCCTTTCCCTACTTCCTTCCTTCTTTTCTCCTTTCTTCCTTTCTTCCTTCTTTCCTTACTTCCTTCTTTCCTTCCATCTTTTCTCCCTTCCTTACTCCCTTCCTTCCTTCCTTCCTTCCTTCCTTCCTTCCTTCCTTCCTTCCTTCCTTCCTTCCTTCCTTCCTTCCTTCCTTCCTTCCTTCCTTCTTTTCTCCTTTCTTCCTTTCTTCCTTCTTTCCTTCCTTCCATCTTTTCTCCCTTCCTTACTCCCTTTCCTCCTTCTTTCCTCCCTTCCTTATTTTCTCCCTTCCTTCTTTCCTCCTTTTCATTCTTCCTTCCTTCCTTCTTTCCTCCCTTCTTTTCTTCCTCCTTCCTTGACCCGAAGACAGCACAAGGGTTAACAAAACCGTTGTCAGTTGAAAAACTCATTCATTCATTCATTCATTCAGTCATTCATACAATAATCTCTATATATGCAGGTACAGTCAGTGGTGTTTGACAAGACTGGAACCATCACATATGGTGCCCCTAAGGTTGTCCAACTCAAGATTGTTGTGGAGGGGAATAAGATGCCTCGCTCCCGCCTGCTGGCCATTGTTGGTACAGCTGAGAACAACAGTGAACACCCTCTGGGAGCAGCTATCACCAAATACTGCAAACAAGTCAGTGTCTACATCAGTTTAATCTATGCAGACACCTTTTGCTTTTCTTACAAATCTAGGTATTGTGCCAGTCAACTATTCTCATTATTGTAAATTAATTTTCCACATGTGTCCAGGAGCTTGGCACGGAGTCTCTTGGCACATGCATAGACTTTCAGGCAGTATCGGGCTGCGGCGTCCGGTGTCAGGTCAGCAACACGGAGACTATGCTGAGGCAAGCAGACAGCGACAGTGAGGACAACAACCAGCGCAACAGTGTGCTTGTTCAGATCAGTGACACCAGGATGCCCAGCAGCCCCCACCCCCTCATCATGGACCCACAGCCAAGTATGGGAGGGAATTCCTGCCCCAACACATTGCCTCAGTAAAGTGGTGGTTCATTCATTTCTATGTTTCACGTCTTCTCCGTGCAGGCTTGGCTCAAACAGCCACCTATGTCGTCCTGATTGGGAACAGGGAATGGATGAGGAGGAACTGCTTGCAGCTCAGACCAGATGTTGACGAAGCGATGATAGAGCATGAGCGCAGAGGGCGCACCGCTGTTCTAGTAGCTGTAGACAGTAAGTAATAATAATTAACATGAATTCTCTTCGTTTTAACCTATTCTCTACAAAAAATGATATTGAAGAAACACTTCTTGAGTCATTTATCTACCATATTTTCTAGACTATAAGCCGCTACTTTTTTCATAGGTTTTGAACCATGCGGCTTATACAAAGGTGCGGCTATTCTGTGGATTTTTCTTCCACCGCTCGGGGCGCTCTAACCGGAATTAGAATCAAAACTAAGACAAAATAAATGCAAAGAAGAATACGCTACTTCTTCTTTAGCAGATAGAAGTACAAGCAGATTTCAAACAGATAAATGGATAAATAAATACTGGTTATTTTCTCTTGGTTCTGTCCCGTTTTAATCAGCAAAGTTGCTGCCGTGTTAAAAGACACTGTTAGGAAAGGATCTATTTAGGTACAAACATGTACATCATTTACAGTTCAAAATCCTTCTGTACATGTAGTAAATATCTAATCAAACAACATAATTATCTGCCGCTTGCATATCTTTTTTTTTTAAATAGAGCGGATGCGGCTTATAAACGGGTGCGGCTTATAGTCCAGAAAATACGGTATTTATTTATTTTGTGTGCACGTGCAGACATGCTGTGTGCAATGATAGCCATAGCCGACACGGTTAAACCCGAGGCTGAACTGGCCGTCCACACCCTGACCAGCATGGGCCTGGAGGTGGTGCTGATGACCGGAGACAACAGCAAGACGGCTCGGGCCATCGCTGCTCAGGTAAAAGCTCCTTTTAATGAAGAACTTATTGACACTGATCACATTAGTGTATTTACTGATGCTCTGTCGTCTTTCTAAGTGTTCCCTCTGATGGTTGTCTTCCTCCAGGTGGGCATCAGGAAGGTGTTTGCTGAGGTGCTTCCCTCTCACAAGGTGGCCAAAGTGGAGCAGCTGCAGCAAGCTGGGAAGAGAGTTGCTATGGTGGGCGACGGTGTCAACGACTCACCTGCTCTGGCCATGGCTGACGTCGGCATCGCCATAGGAACTGGGACAGATGTGGCCATAGAGGCAGCAGATGTGGTGTTGATAAGGGTAAAAATTGGATTGAAATTCATGTGCTTGATAACATGAAAGGAGCAAACATGGGTTATCAGCTCCCAGGTTCTATCTACATCGTCATACCTCGTCTTTTCCTGCCCGTTACCCAGAAATGGGTGTAAGACATTCTTCCTGGAATGCGTCCTCATAAAAACCCATAAATATATAAAGCCATATCTCTGTTGTCACTCAAGTGCTTAACACTTCCAGTGGATCTCGCTTGGAATGAGGTTTAAATATCTGTTTAGTTTGTTAATAGCCACATATTTAGCTTGTAATTTTTCCCTTCTCATTTACTTTTTGTTCTCTGCAGAACGACTTACTGGATGTAGTTGGCAGTATTGACCTCTCGAAAAAGACGGTCAAGCGGATCAGGATCAACTTCATCTTTGCTCTCATTTACAACCTGGTTGGGATTCCTATTGCTGCCGGTAGGTGCTGCAGAAAGTATCTTGGAGGTTTATTGTTTTATCATGCCATTGACCCTCAGGCGCTTAAACCAGTGTCTCCCAACCTGGGGTCCGGGCCCCCCCTGGGGGGGTGCCAGAGATCTCTGGGGGGGGGGTGCAAAACTTTGTCTGCTTTGAGGATATGCAGTTGTAAAAATTATATTTACACATGTTAAATAAATAAAAAATCATAATAACACACCTAATGGAATACAGTAATCCAAGTCTGTATAAATCCACTTAAAAATATATTTTGGTCATTTTAAAATACTAAGTTATTTATCAGGATAAAAACCTAAAAACGTATTATTATATCATTATTCAACATTTAATCATACTACTACTCCGACAGGTTGTTAAAGGAAAAATGTTGCTCTCATATTAAAAGAGACATTATTCAGAAATATTTTTATGTCCTTGCAATTATTTTTTGTGCGTATTTTATACATTGGTGACGCAAAAGGAAGGTGAGAAAAACAATGTACAGGGTAAACCAAAGAGAAATGTATCAAAAAAACATAATTAATGTTCATTTTTTTCAATTAAAGGTTTGTAACGAATAACTTTACTCTTTTGCTGCTGGTACGTACGGGTTGGGGGGCCCGGCTGGTCTTAGACACAAGTAGAGGGGGGGCTCCATGGAAAAAAGGTTGGGAACCACTGGCTTAAACGATGTTGAGAACAGGAATATTAAGAACCAGTTTTCTTCACAGGCGTGTTCATGCCCATTGGTCTGGTGTTACAGCCGTGGATGGGCTCCGCTGCAATGGCCCTGTCCTCTGTCTCTGTGGTTGTGTCCTCTCTTCTACTCAAATGGTAATTAGATATTGAAAGTTTCATATAGGCCTTTTTTTTACCTGTATGTGCACCGGTTTTCTCTTAAGTGTAATGTATGTCTAACTCCACCTGTTCTTTGTGTAGTTACACTAAGCCTACCGCTGAGCAGCTGGAGGCCAGACTGGGTAGTAGCAGGCGGCAAGGCAGCCTATCTGACGTCAGCGTTCACATCGGCATGGGAGAGATGCGCCGTCCATCCCCTAAACTCAGCCTGCTGGATCGTATCGTCAACTACAGCCGCGCCTCCATCAACTCCCTGCGCTCAGACAAACACTCTCTCAATAGCTTAGTGCTCAGTGAGCCTGACAAGCACTCACTGCTGGTGGGTGAGGCCCTTTGTGAGGAGGAGTTCTGCTGAACACACTGAGCAAAATAAAAGACTTGTCTGATGAGATGGGCAGTAACATTTATTCGAGGCTGGGCCATGCTAAGATAAAAGGGTTACATTGAATTATGGCCCATCCATCTGCTGTAGGTGCCTTGAGGCAGCAGTGTTTACTTGAAGAAAGCTTATATGTCCCTCTGTTTCCTTTTGCTCAACCAGCTGACCACGTGCACTTCAGCTGTAGATTGTCCTTAGTTGAGGTGACTACCTTCAAGGGCACCGTTGACAAACCTTTTTGCACTCTGTTCAGCGCCATGAAGGATTTTTAGAGGCTTGAAGCAGGTGTCCACATCCATGTAGAGTTATAACCCTCTCTGACTGCGGTCATTTGCCTTTACAATCTCCAACAGCAGTCCAAAGACATTTAAACTGTGATGTCCCTTGAACATGTGGATACTACAGACATGTATTTTAAACAGATTTCCTTGAAAGGAAAATTTAAAACACTGTTGTATGATTATACTCCAGACTATTTATATTATCATTATTTATCTTTTTTTTTTTTTCATTACGTCCTTTGTGAAGAATTAAGTTGTTGAATCCAAATGCCAATTTTCAGTTTACAAATATATGTAACCGGTGAGCATAAGAAGTCGATCAAAGAAACCATGTAATAAGTTGGAAACTGAATGCTGTGCAAAACCCAACCGAGTGAGCTGTAAATGTAGTTTTTTTCCTAAGTGCCATTTGAAAAGCCACCTTGGCAAAGTCCAACACATTCCTGAGATAACACTACACAGGTTATCTTGATCTGAATGTGCAGAAAATGTACACTGAGGTCAACCGAGGTCTGCTGAAGGTCTGGTTCTGCACTTTTGATCAATGATAAGTCAAAGACTGTGAACATTACTCAGTTATGTGTAAGCAGAAGTTACTTGTGCTGGTTTTGCTATATTTGCCTGTTGCAGATGGGCCTTACTATGAAAAGGCTAAAATACAAATGCTTTCATGTCCTCCTTGTGGTTACAGTAGATAAGATGGTGTTACTGTTCCTAAAGTTTTATTCTAGTGATACAGTCTGTCTTTTTTTTTCTCCATAGGATCTATGCTAATACACTTGGTAGAGAACACATCAGTACATGCAGAGTAAGTGTAGTTATCTCAGCAGATCCTCCAAACAAGTTACTGAGAAACACTGATGAATTCTTTCCACGTAAAACCAAAATATACAATATATATATCGGAAAAAAAATAAGATCAAGAGTCATTTTGCAATCAACACTATTTAACTTTTAATTTTTCTAGTAAAATTGATAGATATATTACTTTAGTAGGGTTGAATTTGTATAAATTGCAACAACTATTATACTGTTCTAAGTATATTTGTGAGAATCATTCATAACTGTTTGATGATAGAAAGAACCATCACTTTGTGCTGCCACGTGCCGGTGAGCACGGTAATGGGAATCTGTTGTAATTGTGCGATGCTTTCTAAAGACGTCCGTAAGGTTTCAGATCTGTGTGCAGACCACGTTTGCCATCTGTTCTGAACGTCGTGTGCCTTTGAATAAAACGCTTTTGTAACGCGAGTCTGCCTCGTCCATCTCTGACCAGAAGAGGGCGCCGTGGAGCCGCCCGCCCATGATCAACAAAACACCCGCTGGAGGATTTTATCAACTTTATTGTGTCCAGTTAGTAGTTTTAACATTACATCACCCCAGAGTACTGCAAAACAATCAGATACAGATTTTGTGACAGTATTGAAAATATTTTTAAAATTAACACAAGCAGATGAATCCCTCCTCTTGTGTCCATTTGTATCACTTTGGCAGTAGTGACCACTTCATTTGGTTCATTAACGTCCATGAATGTGTGGAAATTATAATTTCAAACAAAAGAGGGATTCGCTCTCTGTAAAATTAAGTTAGATCATGGGATATATATATCTTCCTCCTTCACTATCTATGATGCTCTGAAAATGACTGTGGCGTACCAAGTTTTTAAAAAGTGTGCAGCATCTTACATGTGTTACAACATTGTGCTTTTCTAGACTAGGACACCGTTAACACCTGGAATTGGAGATCTACATTCAACTTGACAAAGTTAAACTCCAGATCAGCTCGGGAAGAGCTCCAACGCCAACACGTCTCTAAAAACACCGACAACCTAAAGTAAAGTTACTTCTACAACAATACACGTGAGGAGATCACAGCATCTTAAACACGGAACACCGTACAGAAATTACACACTATAATAAGAAAGGATGCAGTCCAACTGAGTCAATGTTCACAAGCTTTTTTGATCTACTTCGATTTTAAACATTTGCATTAAATGGAGCACGTTATTTTAATACACATTTGGTTTTTAAAAATACACTTTTAAATCATTTAAAGATTCAAAATGTGTATTGGATTGCTGAAGTCGTTCTTGTAAGTATTGTGGCTTTAAGTCCATATTTTTCACTCCCTGATTTAAAAATGGTCGTTGAAAAGTGAGACGTGTCGTGTCTCTCACATGCAAAGTTATAGTTTTATGTACCAGCAGGACAGGATTACAGACGTCTGGATGAAAGGGTTCCCACCAGCAACTGCATCCAAACAGAGCTGACCAAACACCTGCTTCTGCAGCAGCAGAAGGATCGAAGGAATGATGCGAAAACACAGAGCAGGACATTGTTTCTGCATTTCTTCAACTTTGCAGAATGAAATGTGTCACTGAAATGTGAAGAAGTCCACAAAGCACGTTGAATTCAAGCCATTTTCTTCATAAACTTCTATCACACGCAAAACTTTGTGCATCAATAATAACAATAATAATAATAATAGTAGTGTAAAGCATGAATGAGTTCAAGCTTTATAGAAATGAGTACCAGTGTGCTTTGCTGAAATGTCAACACCTTTTTGTCTTCTCAAGCGTTAATTAGATTCAGAGTCCCGGGTTAAACCCAGTGGGGCTCATTTGAGAAGTGGTTTGTTCATGCGTGTCTGGCAAACAGAAATAATCGAATAAACATCAATTTATTAAGACATCAAATAGCACCATGTTAGCCCATCAGTGGCTGCCACTATGGTAACATCACATTTTATAGGGCAGATTCCTTGAGAATTGTCTTCTTTTTTTTTTTAATTCAACACACATTTCCAGGAAAGTTGGAAAGTTTTTTAAAATAGAGCAAATTCTTATATCTGTCATTTATTAATCTGGAACTTTTATATTTTTATAACTTTATACACTGTTGATACTGAAGGACGTAGAAATCTGAATCAATTTGGAGTTTGGTGCCAAAGCAGTGTTTGTTGAGAAAGTCTGGGATCCCACCAGGCTCGTACTGCCGTGGTCCCTCTGCTCCGTCCTCCACATCACAAGCAGATATCTAATTCTAACCATGGACAAGGAGAAATTTGTTCAAGAAGTTAAAAACAAAGTATTGAGTATGGAGGCGAGAATCAACCTGTGATTACATCTTTAAATGGATAGATTACATCACAATGTTTTGATTCTTCAAAACGTTTGGGTGAATTTATGCCAAACAGGCTCTGAGGTGCTCTGCTCCTGAAATGTGCTTGGTGGGACCTGAGGTCACGATGAGGTTGGAGCACAAACAGGTGCAGCGTTTCTGGGTCAGGTGGGACCCGGGGAAGAGGCCTTTAGGGAGTGCTCCTTTTATAACCTCATCTGTCACCAGTTAGTTTACTGATGGAAGAATCTGTCAGAATGGTCCGACTTTAATGAGACGATATTCTGCTTTTTCCCTCTTTTCTACACCTCTCACCTAACTTTCTTTTTTCAGAGTGACTTTTATATTTCCTTTTATTTTTTAAATACAATGGAGCTGGTTAGTGAACAGTCATGGCCCAGAAGTATTCGGACAATCACTGGGTTTTTATGACTTTGCCTTCACAGCATCAAAATGTGATCGTTTGATCGTTCGACGTTCAGGCTTTCAAATTCGATTTAAGAGCTTTCATAAAAAGATACAACTTTTACCTTTTAGAAACTGGAGACATTTTAAGCAAAGTGTATCAATTTTCAGAGGGTCATGAATGTAAATGTGACCATAGTTAACACTTGAATGAAAATCCTTTGCAGTCAGTGAGGTCTGGAGCTGGTTTCCTTCACTGCAGCTTCCTGCACTTCCTGCTTGCTTGTTTGTCTTTCTGCCTTCAGTCTCGTCTCCAGTAACTAAAACGTACGCTCTATCGGGTCGAGTTCAGGTGACTTACTTGGCCATTGAAGAATATTCAATTTCTTTCAGCCTGATGATGATTGAGATCTTCATTGAATTACCAAATCGAAATTCAATGCTGATTTCAACTCCAGGCCTTTTATCTGCTTCTTTTGTCTTGAAGTAATGAGAGAAAGGACATGGTCACGTGGTCAGTTAATGGCTTTTCAGTCAATTAAATAAAATAATCATATTGGGATCGATTTATTTCTATCCCTGTTGTGATGTACTGTATAAAGTCCTATAAACTGTAGAGTTTGCATTTTAAACGCTTCCCAACTTTTCTGGAAAAGGGGGGTTTCTAGATTATTCGATGCCAAGAGACTTGTTTAATGTCCATGTAGCGTAAGGTAAAATAAAAATCATTCAAACTGATTAATTTACCCTTTGGAATAAATGTAAAAGGTCCAGACTCTAGTTAGATGTTCTGATAATCATACATGTAAGTAGAGATTTGGCAAATGCAAGAACGGCAGAGAATTAAGTAAAATATACTCTGATTACAGTACTATACTATTATTATATCCAGGTATGTCGTAGGTAAGCAATAAACCTTCTGCCACCTTTAGGTTTCATGGTATCTTATGATCAACAATCACAATCAAAAAATAAAAATTTAAAAAATACAGCATAGAAAAAAAAAATGTGAGTGATCTGACATGGGCCACATTAGATCCATCACAGGAAACATCAACTTCATCCGATTAAGCGGGGGATAATCCCCACCAGTTTTGATAAGATCAAAAAATCACATTGACAGAGCAAACATCTCATTACAGAGACAGACTAAGAGAGGAAGTCCTCAGATATCGATCTGAATGGAGAATGAGACAAAAACTTAACTTTGGCACACTGAATGAGGAGAGCTGGCAGAGAGGCGAGGACCCGGGCTGCAGCTGCGTTATGGCAGTGTTTGGATGAGGAGGCTGCACGCTCATAGCCCCTTGTTGAAGTACACTCTCTCCACCCCTGGGTGGCTGGCCCGGAGCTTCTCCTGCAGCTCTGGCTCCAAGCGGCTGACTGACATGGAGCTAGATCAGGTGGGGAGAGGGGGAGAGACCCCGGGGTTAACGGGTCAGACACATTCAGTATCTCTGGCAGAAAATGATCCTGCATTTATTCAGCTGGAGGAAGGTTAGACGTTCACCGTCTTTGTCCCTGGATCGAGTTAAAACGTTTCACTCACCTCTTTTGAGGGAACAGCGCACAGCACAGAGGAGTGGCAAACACCAGGCTAAAGCAAAGGGAAATACAGGTGTAAAAGATGGAGCCGTACAGTCCAGAAGGAAACCAACTGGACAACAGTGACCATGACATTGGTTCTGTTGTTTGGTATGATGTGCTCGTGACTTAAAACGGTCACGCTGAGTGGGTCAGAGCAAATGAGACACAAACATGAAACCCTGAGATTAGGAATGGGCGATATTTTATCGTTCACGATAAACAGTCAAAAAAATTCCCCGCGGTAACGATAAATTCCCGTTGATGACGTTTTTGTGTAACAAACATGGCGGAAGACGGGTCTGAGAGCGAGGAGCTCGTTGTTAAACGAGGCTCCAGCTCCATTATCTCATTATCTGGAACTGGTTTGGATTTAAAAAGAGTGACGAGGAGCAAACATCATCTATTATGTGCAGAGTGCAAACAATAGCCATACTGTTTCTTTATTTATCAGGTTGTATTTTTTTCTACTTTGTGATTTTATAAGCTAAGAAAACTTGAAGGACAATGATACTTTTGCTGTTTGCACTGTTATCCCACTGTTTAAGCCATGCAGTTAGAATAAATGTTGAATCTGTTCTTACATTTCAAACTTGTTTAATTTGAGTCATTACAGTTTTGCAGTACAGGTGTACTAATTTAATTGTTTTTTATTAATTCAATTTAATTTTTATAGTTCAGTAGTATTTAGTATTCTTTTAGAGCAGTGTTTTGGGGGCTCCAAAGACTGAATGTGGTGATAGTTTTATAGTTAAAAAGGTGGAGTTGAATTGGTATTTTTTTTTTAATCGTCATTTTTATCGTTATCGGGATTAATGCCAGAAATTATTGTGATACATTTTTTAGTCCATACCGCCCATCCCCACCTGAGATGACATTAGTACATGAGAATTACCTTTTAGACAAGACATGGATACGATTTGTGAAAGCCTATGGTTATAACTTTGAACTCTCAAATTAAAATGAGTGTAGTGACTACATTCAGATTCTGAATTACCAAGCGCACAGTGACAGGGGGGTGGGGGGGTAATAATCTCACTAGATAACCACTCTGTCTCAGCATGAAGCTACTCCCCTCTCTCACATATCCAACTGCACATAATCCAGGATGTTATCAAATTAAAAATAACTTCAACGGTCTCCTGGTGAACAGGCCTGACGTCCTTCCCCCCCCATGGTGCGGCTGCCCTCGGTCAGAACAGTTCACTCTTTACAACATTAGATGAAATTAAAGCATATCTCGCTCAGTATGCTGTATTAAAGCTTGTTCTTCCTTCTTGACCAGCGTGTTCCTCTCAGAAACATCATCTGGTACTTCCATCCCTGCGCACCAACCGGTCTCAGTCCAGACTTGTTTCCATTTGTGTTTCCACGACGGCGGAGCGAGCAACCAAATGTGAGAGCAACTTGAGCTTCTGTACCAGCTCTGCTTCTAGTCTCACTTAAGTTGACGCTTACTCTAGCATTTTTTCCTTCCTTCCTCTTTTTTTTTTTTTTTTTTTTTAAATTGAACTGAAACTTTAATGTTCTTCTTCTCTTGTCCCCTTGCTCTTTAAAGTGTCTGACTGAATGAATGTCTGAGAGTAAATGTAAAGACTGCGGTTGTAAGAAATTTGATTTAAATTCGAGGGAAAAAAAAAATAATAAATCACTCGAGCGCTTATCAGGTAGGCCATCTCTGACAACTCACCAGAATCCCACCAGGGTGACTTGAATAGGTGCACTCATCCATGGAAACCTCTGAAAAGACCAGGCAGAAAAACGTATGAGGAACACAAAAGCGGTGCAACTCCCGTACTAGAGCGGCCTCAGGGCTTTTCATTCCTCCATGTGCGAATAGTAAAAGGAGTCAACTAGTTCCCACCATCTGGCTTCATGCTAGTTAAAATAAGTCAGGATTTTCATTCATTCCTTAGTTTGTGTCCTAAAAAAAACCCCAACTAATTTAGAAATTATGCTTACCTTCATAAAAGCCTTCTTTTCCAGATGATTCATTAAAAATGGAGGGATAGCTGAAAAGACACCAAGGAAATTAAACTTAACAATTCATGCAAATAAGTTAAGTTAGTTTTGGATTTGTATTTTGAAAAAAAATGATGACTTCTGCTGTCAGGCGGGCACAACGTGACCCTGTACGAGGCGTTTAACTGAGCTGACGACTCAGAGATTTACCCATTCCAGGAGAAGCCATGAGGATCCTGGAGACCACAACCTGAGAGATTGCTTGTTGTGCCGCTTTTGTCGACTCCCCTAACCTGTTGTCATTTTCATCCGTTATTGGAATACCGTGTTTAAGTTCTCTGATGACAAAAAAAGGAAGAGAAATGTAACCAAATACTCAACGTGAACATACAGAAGGAAAGCTATGCACGACAAATCTGCAAGAAGTATTAAAGTGCATCAGCTGATATGGTAGATAAAGTAATTTAATATGAGCGGAGATATAACAATAATAATAATTAATAATAACCATCATCATAATCATGTAAGATGATAAAAGAAGGATGCAGAAGAGAAATATATATATATTTTTGAAAATTCAACGTACTTTACCTCCATATTTATTCCACAACTCAAATTCCAAATATTGTAATCAGCTGATATGCTAGATAAAGTAGTTTAATATGAGCGGAGGTATAACAATAATAATAATAATAATAATAATAATAATAATAATAATAATAATAATAATAACAACCATCATCATCATGTAAGATGATAAAAGAAAGATGTAGAAGAGAAGAATACATATATTTTTTTAAATTCAACCTACTTTAACTAATTTATTCCACAACTCAAATTCCAAATATTCGAAGCCTTTAAAAACATATAACAGAAATGCAGACATGCTTAAAATACACGCTTTAAAAACATCTACATTTCAAAAAGGTCCTATAGTGGATGAAGAGAGTCAATTTAAACCATTGAGGCAAAAAAATTACACTTGGGCATTAGATTTTTTTTTTAAAGAGAAAATTTTAATGTACAGATATTTTGGTAAAAGCACGAGACTCTCTAGAAATAACGGTTGATCAGGAAGAAGAGTCATGTGCCTCCAATCATTATGATGAGGGTCACATGGGATCTGCTGTGTTGCTTTAGTTTAAGGAGTTTTTGATTTGGCAGTCGCTTCAGACGACCAAAATACATTTTACCCTGAGGATAACTTCTTTTCATATTTGTATTTAATTGTATTTAAAATGTCGAAGCCTCCACCAACTCTCACTGTGAGGAAATGCTAAACCAAAATCACAAATCCTATTATCCTAGACATTAATAGCAAAGAAGCACGTTGTTACAACTAAGGTTCGTACTTTACTAAATAATATGTGAAAGAAGCCGGGTGAAAAAAGGGGAAAAAAAGGTTAAATGTGAAAGAAAAAAAGCATTCCAGCTTAAAAACCCATCTGATAAAATAGTGGCAGTAGTATCGTGATTGAGGCCTTTATTCCTTTATTGTGTCAATGTCAGGACAGATTGCCGTCATTGATTGAACAATGAGGAATATTTCAAGCAAATTCTGAAGGAAAATATCAAAAGATCTTTCTGAGAGCTGGAATTCAATATAAAACAGATGATTGGATTATTTTCCTAAATGAATAAAATATCACTTATAAGGTTTATGCACAATTTTCTACCAGATTTTCTGTATTTGCATGTTGTTTAAAATATTTACAATATGCAAAAAATATAGAATATTCTGAAATTTACTGCACCAGTATGTTAAGAAGAAGGCAAAAAAATGTAAAGAATAAATCACATTTAAGTCTCAAAGATGTCTGAAGCTGAAAAAAAACACAGCTCATCTTAAAATGTTTCCCTCCTTTATCAAAATGTAAGCTATTTAAACTTTAAAATGTTGGGACTCTCAGGAACAATAATGATCTTTCCTGTGTACCTTACCTTTGTCTCATCAGCGGGATGTTGATACAGTTAGCCGCAGCTACAGCAGCAAATGGGACAAAGCGTCCAATTAGAGGCGAAACATGCTACAAGAGAGAAGAGGCAGATCAACATGAGGGAGAGAAGCAATTAATTAGTGAAACAAGTTTCAACTTTTCAGAGCAGGAGAAGACTTCCTTTATAGATTTGCATATGTAGGACATGAAGGAGGCTCTTGAACAGAAAACCAACAAAAAAAAAAGCCTGCATGGAAACATGCTGACTACCATGCGTGATCCTGTGAACAACATGACTCCACCATGCGTGGCCGACTTCACGTCAGCACACCCATGCGTCTGAGGTCAATGCATTAAAATGAGATGCAGAATGGGGTTACATGGACTGATACCTTTGTTAGTGCATTTAGTCCTAGAGCGGTGGCAACTGCCCCTGTGGTGGCAGACACATAAGCTGTGCCAAGCTGACTGCAAACAAAAGAGTCACCGGTCACATTACGCCAAAACTGTCCGAACAGAATCTGCTGAATTAAAGGGTTAACGCGGTATGTGCCGGAGTCAGATCCACAACGGCCGTCTCCTACCTGACTGTGATCGGCGCATCGCCGCTCCTGTTGGTGTAGTTGACTATCGCGTTGAAAGACTGATTGATCCACTGCCAGAACACAACAGCTGGGGTCGTCCTGCAAGTGTGACAGAGGTTTTCTGTGATGTCATTCAGGTTTCACTGAAAAATGATCAAATGGCTCCATTTTGATCACAAGGTCATGACATTGTGGAAGTGAGACAGCAGCCTCCATGTTGAACAGGCCTGAGCTCACACCGGCACGTTCATGTGACAAAACGGAAGCTGTGGAAAGTCGCAGTAGAGGATCTTACTTGTAAAACGTCATCATGCACCCAGTGATCGTCATGTTCATCGGAACCTGTGCCGACATGCGGCCGATCAGGATCATCTTCTCTCCGGTGTCGGGATGGAAGGCTGAGTCGAAAACATATTTGGCTCTCCACAGTTCATCCTCTGTCAGGCCTGGTGAGACGATCCCTTTCCTGCAAGACCAGAGAGATGACACATGCATCCAACTCCTCACTTAACAACAGCGATGAACGTGCGCTCCAACGGACTGCAGAGCCCGTTTACCTGTAGTCAGTGATGACTTTGTGCGCGTGTTCTAGTTGTTCGTTGGTCAGAAGGATGTTCCTGGGATCTGTGACGGTGAAGAAATGCTTCGCTCGCCCGGTGAATGTGCTCTGGTCCCACCGGGGCTCCTTGATGTTTATGGAGGTTGATAACTCTGCTGCCATATTTATCTGGGGGAAAAATTGTGAAATAAAATAAGTATATCAGGCGTTTGGTCGGTACACTGTACCGTAAAGAAGCAGCGATGCCAATGTGGTATTAACATGCCAAGAAAAACACCGAAGTTAAAAATCACCAGTTTTCATTAATCATCAAACTGACTAAAACTCTTTTTAAGAGTCAGCATTCTCGCCTTCATTCGAGCTGTCCTGTTCAAATTCATTGTAAAAAACACAAGACAGACAAGGTGGAGTCATTAAAATGCAAGTTAAACAAAAAGACTGATTCTTAAAGACACTTTGATCTATATTCATTTGCAGGAAGCATGAGCCAAATATATTTGATGTTGTTTTGTGTAAACTTAATTTCATTTGTCAAGATTACATCCAGTTCTTCCATCTCACTCCTGCAAACAGATTCTGAAAAACTGTTTTTATGAAGGCAATTTCGTGCAATTTTTTGCTGGTAAGAAGGTGAAAGAAAAAAAATTTGAACATTATTTCAAACAGGCAATGCCAACAAATAATTGCAAGGATAATTTGATACACGAGCGGTGTCCGTGTCTTTTTCACAAGAGAAGATACACAAAACCTCTTCACTTTGTCAATAAATGTGAGGAAAACAAATAATTTAAATGTTTAATAACAACATCCCTCAAATAATGACAGAAAGGGATTTACACATTTCTCTTTCTACTGTGAATAATATCTTGAAATTATTATTTGTTAAATCAGAGCGTTTCAACGCATAACAAGCCTACCATGGACACTCACGATCTCCAGTCTCTCGGATGGCGCCGATATCGAAAACTGTCATTCATCAGTATAAACTGTCATTTATACAGTAAAACTGTATAACCCTGTAAGCAAGCGATTACCTGGGAGACCTTTGCAAGCACTACAATACAGAACTATGCTCACAAACGCCAATAAAAATGTTCCTGTGCCTGATGTTAATCTTGTGCTTTACGGAGGGTTGATGTCTTTAGGCTCAGCAGCATATGGGGTGGACCATTGCACAGTGAAAGCATGTATTATGGTCTCAAAATCCTGCATTTTGGATGTTATTTGGAAGAAATTATGCTGTGCGCTCCAAAGCAAAAGATGAAAAGGATCACCCAGACCGCTGTCAACACCAAGTCCAAAAGTCAGACTCTGTGATAGCACGGTATGGGGTTGCATAAGTGTCCTTGGCAAAGATCAAAAACATGTCAGTGTGGAGAAGTGAGATCTTATAGGAACACGTGTTGCCTTCACGAGACCTTTTACATGCATTTTTCAATGCAAAACCACATTCTGGACATATCCCAGATAGCAAAAGATGTTAATTCATTGTTGAAATATGCTCAAAAAGGTTTATTTGTGGTTAAGATCGGCGGTTGATGGTGGATCAACCATCGAACAATCATCCAATTAACCAATGTTGAAAAGATGTAATTGAATCATTGTTCAAAGTTTTGTGGGCGAATTTTAACGCCAACGTCTAATCAATGTTGAATCAACATTTGCCGTTTGTTGCCGACCACTTTTTGTATAATTTACTTTTTGTCAATATTTCTGCCTAACCGTATTTCGGTTGGTTCATGTTGTCTGCAATGAAGTCAAAGTCAAAGTGGATACTGGGATTATATTCTATTTGCCTTTTCCACATTGCTCCAAATTATTTCTAATTTTGAGATGTACGCTGCTCCTTTCCGGAATGCTGTGCTGTTAATTCAGCATAATATTGCTATGGCAACAGCTTGACCTGCCACAATGCTGCCAAGCACTAAATTACAAGGCTCCACCATGGGTACGCACCAATTATCCAAGAATTCAAGCATTTTTGAAATGTGACGAGGTCTCTGCATGTATGAAATGTGAACAAACAAACTACAGATTGTGTGCATGTCATTGAAACTTGTCATCCACATTCTGACCTCCAAACAAGTCCGGCTGGCAGAGAATAGAAGCTCCTGAAATTATAGACATCATCATTGTGGATGTGTGCTTTAATGTGCTCATTGTTCCCTGTGTGTGGGTTCGTGTAACCCAGTCTGATCTGGTTTTTAACCATTTGTTCTTTGCTCCAGATAATCTACAGTGAAGGCATGGAGCAAGTCTGTGCTGCACTGAGCTGAGTCTCTCCACCTGAAACTGCACCAAAAATGGCTGCTTGGACTGACAGCTAAACAGAAATGTGTCTTCTTTGCTGAAAGCTGTGTATTACACTGAGGGAGAGCTGTCTCTTTAAACTTAATCAAAGCTCAGTGGGGTTCTTCTCACGAGATGGCCACAAATGACTCCCTGTCTGAGAGAGAAAAAGGCATATCACTGATCTGCACAGATTGCAGTGCATGTGAACTCGCCCTGGTTAATAGCGTTAACTATAACCTAAATCAGTAATGAATGTGGTATTAGAAGACTAAACTTTGGACTGACTCTCGGTCTCTGATCTATAAACCCTGAGCCGCTTCTGCCCTCACTCTCAACCAATCAATGGCAGCCTGCGTGGCCACACAGTAACCTGCACTTTACACCATTTGCTTTCATTCAAATACAATGCATTCAGTGTTATAAACAAGCAGCATGGTGGCAGATATGCATTCACTGTATCTTCTGGTAAATCAGGCTTCTGCTAGGCTGGAAAACGCTTGTTTTCTGTCAGTGGTCGCAGGGTAAACATGCTCTAGTGACTGAATTCACTTCATTGTCCAGCCCGATTGAAGGCTGATTTATGGTTCCGCGTTACACCAACGCAGTGTACGGTGCGCGTCGCCGCGTACCCTACGCCGTACCCTACGGCGTAGGCTCTGCGTCGATTTAACGCAGAACCATAATTCAGGCTTCAGACCAGTCAAATCTGGACTGTAACTGGGGGTTGCTTCACATCTGGAACAAAACGTATAAAATGAAAAAAATAAAATAGAAAACGCCTAAATGTCCTTCTACATATTCGATCCAAGTGCGATAACCTCAACAGTCTATTGATGCACGACATCTGTGCAGCTGTGCAGTTTCAACTAGTATCAGCAGGCTCCTCAAGGAGCCAAACTACCTAATTATCGTTTCTCCGAATCTGACACACAGAGTTAACGCTGTCTTCCCTTCAGAGGAGCCATTAAACATATATGCATGGATTACTTACAGCACTGTGGGCTCCGAGAGTCCGTGAGAAACGTCCCTGACAGGCTGCAGACAGCTAATTTTTTCACGCAGCAGTGTCGCTGGAGAGCCACATCCCCGCCAGTGACAGGAAGTGCTCCAACAAAATAAAAGCCCGGCTTCAATTCGTACCATAAAACACGCTGTTACACAATGACACAATCAAAGAGCTTTTTCAAAATACCTACCTGCTGTTAAACTGCGATATGACACAAAGCCGTCTTGTAGAAACACACTTTTTTTAACTCGTGCTTTTATTTTTCAAGGTCAACTGAGGACCACATCCGGCACTGCTCAACGCATTACTGTAACTTTAACTCTCAGATAGCAAATGTCATCTTTTAAAACTTTGGGTTTTTTTTTCTCCCTAACACATCTGGCTCAAAGTAGTAAACTTACATTCATAGGAGAAATAATTCCCGAAGAAAGAAACAGAAAAAAGAAAGATTTTCCTCATAAGATTAAATATTTTTCAAAAATGAACTAAATGAAATCATATAGTAGTGGTTTGAATTGGGATCCTGCAAGCTAGTAGTTAGATTTTTGTCTTAAAAAACCTTATACCAAACAACTATTAAAAACAAAATTAAACTAATAATTACGTTATCAGTTTATTAAGGGCAAAGATTTATTAATGTCTCCATCTTGCGGTGTCTGCTGAGAACTGCAGGGTAACTCCTTAAACTGTGCTTCGGGAATTCAATGATGAAGCAACTTTAGTCTTTATTCTGGATTATACTGGGTGCAAAGCATTGAGTTATTATACACAATTGAAGTCATTTCTATAATATTGCAGACCTACATGAATTACATTAACAACCCATGAGAGACAACAAAAAGAGAACGTCTTGTACTATATTAGGATATAAAAAACAGTCCGTCAGTGTTGTGATAAAAATCAAATACAAAAGTGCAAAGAGAACATAAACTTAAGGTAACATTAATTAATGAATCTTTAACATTTAAATCTATTATCTTATTCGTTAAAGTAAACTGTTGCATTTCAGTTACAAAAAAAATGTTCACCCTATATGCACCGCAACCTTCAATCTGAGGCCATGCCAAATGAAAGATGCAGCTTATAAACTTCAAATGGTAAAACAATCTGTTCATCACTGACACAAAAATTACTAACATATAATTATTATTTTCAACATTAATTTTTCCTGTCAAACCAGCAGGAATCATGATAGTATTCTTCAGAGTGGCAATTATTTCTAGTAATTAAAATGTCATGCACAGAGAGTTAAAAACTGAGCGGATGATATTGTTAAGCTAGATGTGAAAGTTTCCATTTTACTGTGATTATGGCACACAACTTTTGTAGCGTTGAATGTGTCTTTTCCCCAGCCACTGTGCACCAGTGGCCTTTACAGGAAGTAGTCTGGTGTGCGCCGTGTCACATGGGGCTCTCCTCTGCGTGGTGCCGGGTCAAACTGTAGGCTATGAAAAACAAACGACTCCTTGTTACAAATTAAAGTTACAATGAAACAGACTGTTAAAAGATCGGGAATACGCTTGAATATTCCCGATCTTCCCAGTAAACAAAACTGGCATAACAGTTCATCATAGATTTGAAATTCCACTTACAAAGAGTATTTCAATGTGTCATCAAGCTCCATGATTGCTGCCTGGTTGCCACAACGATAGCAGTAGTTTGGTGCACTGAAGATTGTCACTACGTTGCGGTCGTGGCACCAATTATACCCCTAGAGCAAAAAATATGTTTCATTTGATTAACTGTAAAAAGGCACAACATATAGAGTCAAAGCCGCAAACTGTGTTTCCAGAAATAGCATTTTTTTGGGGAAAGGAAGTTGTAGATCAGCATTTTCAGGATAATTTTTATGAATAAAACAAAGTCTGAGTACCTCCATCACAAGCTGGTGTGCTCTTGAAACCAAAGTCAATCCATTTGCATGATTGAAAGTCTCAGATATGTCCTGCCCGAATGTGTAGCCAGCACCACGGGGTGAGATTCCCCAGCCACCACGGTCGTCTGGGTCTGACCATAACAAATCACACATCGGACCCTAAAACATGAGGGCAAATGACAGGTGGTTTTAATACACTTTTGAGCACAAATTGTATTCAGAATTTAAAAATTTGAGATTTTTTTTTTTAAATGGTAAATTTTACCTACAAACGATTGAGTTAATATTTTGATTGTCTGCATTTAACAGAATAAATTTGCCAATCTATATCTGTTAATGTAACCCTGCAACCACATAGTCCAAACCCAAGTACTTAACCAGAACACTTACAAAGATTAATCTATGTTGTCTTTTATGGTTTAATCTCTGAACATGTCACTGCTGTGAAAGTGATGGTTTTGTTATTTCTATTTTTTGGAACTTGATTTTTAGGTTTTGTTTAAAGGTTCAGTGTCTGATAACTGTAGCAGTTATATATTGTGCGTACTCAGAGGACTCATGCAGGGAGTCCAGCGATCTGGTGGTGCTCTGAGTGTTTCAGAGGTAGATGAGGTAGTCTGCCTCTGGAGGCAGAATATCTTTAAAGAGGAGAGAGGAGGGTCATGGCGAGAGATGCATCTTGGTCAGTGTCTTGGTATGCCACATCTGGACATACAACCCTACCTGATTATCTACAAGTGCAGTAAGGGGAAGATAGTCAAACAGGTCTGTGAAATACTTCCAAACATTGGCATTTCCATATTTCCTTAGGCACTCGTCATAAAAACCGTACACTTGTGTGATCTGTCTGCTCTCGTGGTTCCCTCGGAGAATCGTGATCCGTTCACGGAACCTTACCTGTAAAAACAATGCATTTATATGTAACAGAGTCAATTTTCCATTTGTGTATGTGCATTTATTTTATAGTTTATAATCACCAAAATCTGTTAATTTAGTATACCTGACATGTCAAACCTCCAGAATTATGTGGAACCTTTTGTGTTTTAGTTTGTTGTCCCCCTACGGACATTTCTGTGACCCCTCACCTGTATAAATGATTTCTCTCGCCTTCACCTCTCCCCTTTTGTTACTGATGTCAATGGGAGAGGTGAGTGATGTGAAGTCTGATAGACCACAGTTTGGGTTTCCCTTGTATTATGTTAATATTCTTTGTTATTATCTGTGTAGGGGCTCAACTCGATGCATGTTTTGACTGGAGGTTTTGTTGTTTTATTTCCTTGTCAAGTACGTTTCTGTCTTAATATGCCCTTTTGTTACTGATGTCAATGGGAGAGGAAATAAATGGAGATCGCCTCCAAAACAGTCCTGCTGGTCTGAGTCCCGTCTGTATTAAACACAACTAACACCACTACAGATCCCACCGGTTACATATACACAATATACAACAATTATCTCACTCTTCAAAAAAAATAAATGAAATGTGTAGCCGATTTGTTCCCCTGGGGAGGTTTGTTTTTTATTTATTACCTTAAGAGAAACCAGGAGGGTGACAGTCTCTACAGAGTAGTAGCCTCTATCCACATAATCCCCCATGAAGAGATAGTTGGTGTCTGGTGACTTGCCCCCGATCTTAAACAGCTCCATGAGGTCATGAAACTGTCCATGCACGTCTCCACAGACGGTCACTGGACATCTCACCTCCTGTACATTGGACTCCTTTGTCAGAATCTCTTTGGCCTGGAAGAGAGAGCCAACACAACTCAGGAGGATGCAGTAACCAATGATATAATGAAAATACTTGAAAATAATAATAACAATGAATGACAATAATAATAATAATAATACTAATACTAATAATAATAATAATAATAATAATAATAATAATAATAATAAAACAAAAAGAATTGCGTTTGAGTGAGCACACTGTGGCTAATGAGTTATTAAACCCCAGATCCTGCGGTTATAACTGTTGTAGCACATCACTAATCAGTACGGATAGCAGTGAAGATAGAGAGAGAGAGAGAGAGAGAGAGAGAGAGAGAGAGAGAGAGAGAGAGAGAGAGAGAGAGAGAGAGAGAGAGAGAGAGAGAGAGAGAGAGAGAGAGAGAAAGGTGGGAGCTGTTTACCTCATTAATAATAGTAATACACTTTATTGCAACAGAAACACTTAACATCCTAAATCTAATAGCCTACATTGCTATTTTATTAATGTGCTGTTCCCTACCTTCACATCAGCTCATTCAGTAGGCCTGTTTGATTGTTTAGTCATATGCTGTAATAGTTTTGCATGTAGTCCTCAGACAGGCCATATATGTTGGAAATGATGATAGTTAACATGTGGTGTTACATTGGCATGTGAGTTGCATTCTGATTGGAGCATCAGTGTAGTATGGCGTTTGTAGACTCATATCTATCTGTGGTGTTACTCTTAGTTGGTTGCTTGTCTTACATTTATTTGTAGTATGAGTGTTGAGCATGTACTTCAGCAATACGTTCATGCAAATCTATGGTCTTTATAACCATAGTAAATTTCCCTTTTTTTTACAGTAAAATGTGGGACCTCCTGTACATTGGACTCCTTTGTCAGAATCTCTTTGGCCTGGAAGAGAGAGCCAACACAACTCAGGAGGATGCAGGGGAGGGGGGGCATATGACAGTCTGGGTGTGCAGTGTCATTAAGCACTTATTGTAAACAGTATTTTTTTGTTCAAGCCCAACACTGACTATTAGTAATTTTCAGATAGCACAGGGTGTAGCAGGTTATATAGTTTCGCAGGGATCCTGCCAGTGCACTACTGAGGGACCATCAGTGGGCGTAGCAAAGGAAAACATACTGCAGTCAGGCAGGCTCCCCTCCATCTTCTCTACGAGAGGTTAATATTAGAAATGTGGTGCGTGTGTGTGTGCAGCTGCAGTCAAATGGTGTGTTTCGTGGCAGGGCTACGTGCTATCAGTGCTGTTATCCGGGCTAAAAGCCTGGGAGGTTCAGGAGACGCCACAGCTATAGCACTAATGTCGGGTCGTGCGGAGACGTCGGCTCTTTTACCTTCTCGCAGAGGACTTTCACCTGGTTCTCCGACAGCTGTCTGCACTCGTTCAGCTGCTCGATCCAGCCGTCCAGCTCCTTGGTGAATGACTTGTCGTCCATGTCTGATCCAGCTGGCGAGCGAGTCGACCGCTTAAATAAATAAATATCCCGAGGAAAGCCTTTAATGTTACGTTTTTTAGTGTCCCGGGCTGCGCTACGTGTTGGTCCCAGCCCAGCTCAGCCCATCACAGTCCCTGCGTGTGTGCGTGTGTAGGAGGGGGGGCCAGCAGGAGCCTGTGCTGTTTTCATGTGGCAAGATAGATTCATGAAAATGATAACTTGTATATAACTCAAAAACGCATCTGGTCAAAACTGAATGTTCATTTCTCTGCCTCTTGTCTTTCTGTTATTTCGTTTTTCTTTATTTTTACCTCTGCTGTTTTTAAATGTTTTCTGATATTTTTAAATGTGTTCTGCTGGTTTTATTTTTTAATGTGTTGTGTACGGCGACCTTGAGTGCCAAGAAAGGCGCCTTTAAATACAATGTATTATTTATATATATATATATATATATATATATATATATATATATATATATATATATATATATATATATATATATATATATATATATATATATATATATATATATATATATATATATATACAGCTTAAGAAAACTCAAATATCCTATCTCAAAAAATTTGAATATTCTGAGAATCTTAATCTTAAACTGTAAACCATAATCAGCAATATTAAAATAATAAAAGGCTTGCAATATTTCAGTTGATTTGTAATTAATCCAGAATGTATGACAAATTAGTTTTTTTAATTGCATTACAGAAAATAAAGAACTTTATCAGAATATTCTAACTTTCTGAGACAGTCCTGTATGTATGTATATATATATATATATATATATATATATATATATATATATATATATATATATATATATATATATATATATATATATATATATATATATATATATATATAGTGATGGGACTCGATTAAAAAAAATTGATCTAATTAATTAAAGGCTTTGTAATTAATTAATCGCAATTAATCGCATATAAATATTTGACACGGGAAGCAACATTTTTAAATTTTATAATGGATTTTGGTATATGAATGAATCATTGCATTTAGACATAAATGAGCTTAAACAACAAAATTGTGTTTATTTTGACAACTGAGTGTTAACATAAAGTGCAATATGAATAATAGGAATATGATTGCATTGTCCACAAGGCACAAACTTAAATTCAAGTTAGCTATATTCAAGCTTTTTCTGGACTTTTTCTAAACTTTCTATGTCTCACACACATTTGTTTTTGTTTAGTAAAATTAAAAAACAGCACTTTCAAGTACATTCCAGAAAGGTGGAAACTGAACATTGCAAAATAGTTAAAATATCCTTTGCATAAAATAAACAGACCAACAATTAAACATAAAGTGCCTTTTCTACCATAAATGGTTTTGAAAAACAACAGAAACAAAAATTATCCATCAACTGATGACAGCCCCTCCTATTCTGCACACAACTGTGCTTTTATCCAGGTTTCCACTCGGTAGTTTTTTAAAACTAAAAATTCCGCCCACCGAACCCAGCAACAACTTCCCATCAGTTTGGGTTTCCATTGTTGTTTCTCATGTTGAGTACTGTGCATCAGTATTACGGGTAACTTATACTGGGAACTCGTGCAATGAAAAAACGTTCCGCACTGTTTCGAGTGCAAAAGTAAATTGCAATTAAATGCGTTATTTTTTTTGTTGCGTTATTTTTCTGTAATTAATTAATCGTAATTAACGTGATAAGTCCCCGCCCTAATATATATACATATATATATATATATATATATATATATATATATATATATATATATATATATATATATATATATATATATATATATATATATATATATATATACAGACCCGGATTAACTCAGTTTGGTTCCCCAGGGTGACCACATTTGAAGTGCCCCCCTCCTCACACATTTTACTGTAAAAAAAATGGAAATTTACTATGGTTATAAAGACCATAGATTTACATGAACGTATTGCTGAAGTACATGCTCAACACTCATACTACAAATAAATGTAAGACAAGCAACCAACTAAGAGTAACACCACAGATAGATATGAGTCTACAAACGCCATACTACACTGATGCTCCAATCAGAATGCAACTCACATGCCAGTGTAACAACACATTGTTAACTATCATCATTTCCATCATATATGGCCTGTCTGAGGACTACATGCAAAACTATTACAGCATATGACTAAACAATCAAACAGGCCTACTGAATGAGCTGATGTGAAGGTAGGGAACAGAACATTAATAAAACAGCAATGTAGGCTATTAGATTTAGGATGTTAAGTGTTTCTGTTGCAATAAAGTGTATTACTATTATTAATGAGGTAAACAGCTCCCACCTTTCTCTCTCTCTCTCTCTCTCTCTCTCTCTCTCTCTCTCTCTCTCTCTCTCTCTCTCTCTCTCTCTCTCTCTCTCTCTCTCTCTCTACTGCTTACATGGTACTGATAAGTGATGTGCTACAACAGTTATAACCGCAGGATCTGGGGTTTAATAACTCATTAGCCACAGTGCGGTCACTCAAACGCAATTCTTTTTATTTCATTATTATTATTATTATTATTATTATTATTATTATCATTGTCATTGTTATTATTATTTTCAAGCATTTTCATTATATCATTGGTTACTGCTGTACCTGTTTGCCCCTCTTCCAGAAAATAACAAAATATGACATATATGGTCAAGTTAGTCATTTGATTTGGTGACCCCTCATTGGCTGGTGTCCCTGGGCACTCGCCCGGTTCAGTATATGGATAATCCGGCCTAGATTATAAATCATATTTTACACACACACACACACACACACACACACACACACACACACACACACACACACACACACACACACACACACACACACACACACACACACACACACACACACACACACACGTGCAGGATGTAGTGTAAGCCCACAGTATCCACATCAACTTCTGACCATTCATTCAATAACTTCCACTTCAATTGGATCAGTACTTAAACATTTATTGCAAATTATACAAGTATTAGATGCAGAAGCAGTTTGTTGTTTTATTAGAGGCTTAAATCAGCAAATAATCATGACGAAGCTCTGTTGCTCCCGGTGCTGTGATCACATTACATTTAGCAGACACTTTGATCCAAAGTGATTTACAACAGAGGAAAACAAGTAAACATGGTAAATCGAACAGTACGTGCAGTTAATATATCATTCAGGTGCAGCAGTCTGATTAGTCTAGTTAAGACCACATTCAGGTGTGAGATAAAGAAGTAGGAAGTAGGAAAACACCTCAACTGAGATTGGTCATTTGTGAAGAGAGGACGAGGCCAGTCAATGTTGTTTTGGGGTCCACAACATCAGTGAACGGGCATAAACTTTTAAATTGAGTTAAAATAAAAATGTGCAGAGTAATAACCATTTTTCTGCAAAGACATATTTCATTCTAAGATCAAAGATGCTTTTATTCACTTCATGAAAAGAAACTCTTAAGTATTCCTGCAGCAGTCATTCTTGTAAATAAAGCTTCCTCTAAGACTGATTAATTACTTACTGTAATGTGAACCAGTTTCTTGACAGCAGTGGTGCGGTTTGAACCCACACCTCATCTGAGACTGGAGCCTAAAGCAAGCACCTTGGACTGCTCGGCCACACTACCACTGACTGCAAAAGCAAAACTGCTTGTCGACTTTGAGTTACCACGACTATGAACTCACATACCATGATTCACCATTAACGTATAGTGAGTACACGGGATCTTCCTGTTTTAGTTCGCTAACTGAACACATGAGTGCACTCATATTCAATCATATGAGCACATCTGCACACTACAATGTAACACGACTGTGAAGGAAAGAGAGTTGATATCAGAAATGGTTCCATAGACTCCAAGTATGAGCTAGCCCACTTTTTGAAATACACTCAACTAAACCATCTTGCCCGGGGTTAAGAAAGCTCACTTTGTGTTTCCCTGAGTTCAGGTTCAACATAAAACATTTTGTGAAACGGACCCCAGGTGGAGTTAAAGAGTCATTCTGCTGCAAACAAGTATTTCTTTCTGAATCCAAAGTAGTGTTGATTTAAAACATGAACGTTATCCGTCATGAATTCCTAAATCAGTCATCATTTGTTTCATTAACAGCATTTTTTTATATTCAGCATTATAGATTAGGTTTATTTTTAGAAACAACTACAATAAACAGCAGATTTAAAATAGTTCACAAGAATAATATGATATTTAATTCCTGTTTAAGACAACTTCTGGTGTCTTCCTGGAAAATCTGGGCATCAGAGACTTGATCGAGAATTAAGTCAACTGTACGGACACTGGATTAAAATGTGTAAATCAAAGCACCTCAGTCCATCTAAACCACAAAACTCCCTGCCACAATGATGATAACAAACAAGATTTACTATCTGGTGTAAACTACAGTCTTTTAAAGATTTCATGCTGGCAGTGGTGGGATTTGAACCCACGCCTCTTCCGAGACTGGAGCCTAAATCCAGCGCCTTAGACCGCTCGGCCACACTACCACTGTCTTTCACAAGAGAACTGATTTTATTTTCACTTCATTCCGGTTTTACACCATTTCACTAAAGTCATGTCAAACTTCCTACCACTTATTCATTCAGGACTGCACAAATAATATAGAAAGACAGAAATAACTCTCAAATACAGCAAATGTTTCGGGAAAGAGAGGGGAGATATGAATTAAGGGAACCAATTAATTTTACATTACAGTCATGTAGAACTACAAGCAAGGAATTTTGCATTTCAAACAGTTGAATGAGGCTACTCCTTTCCGGGCATGAAGGTTTATTTCCCTTTGATTTTGTTTAATGACTGTTTATTTGTATTCTGTTTTGTTTTGTGAAATTGTTTTTTTTTTTTATGCTCGAAATAAAGATTTCAATCAAAAAAAAATGTATTGCAAAATAGAGTATTTGATGAATTGTTCACGTTAATTTGCACATCAGTCCTCCAGTTAGTGACTGGTGGTTGTTGCTCCTGTTCTCCAGGTGGAGGCGCTGCAGGAGAAACAAAAGTGCAGTGGAGTTAATGACGTGTAGATTTTGATGAAAGTCCAGTAAAATGTAAAGATGTGAAGTAGGAGTTGGTGTGTTGTGACGGTAGTTGTTATAAGAGTCGAAGGACGTGTAAAAAGACTGAGTCTCGCTGTATTACTCAGGCTGCACTGCAGCATCTATTCACAGGTGTGATCCCACTACTGAGCGGCACGGGGGCTTTGACCTGCTCCGTTCCCGGCCTGGGCCGATGCACCCCTCCTTAGACGACCTGGTGGTCCCGGACTCCCCCAGGAGCACCATATCGATACCGAACTTAGTGCGGACACCCGATCGACATAGTCCACTGCAGCTCAGAGCTCCTGAGCTCAAACCATCCGCCAGCCTCAGCCTCCCAGTAGCTTGGATTACAGGCACGCGCCACCGCACCCGGCAGGGATGTCGCACACTTATCTGTGTTTTAACTTTTATTGAGGAGATTTCATGTTATTTTCTCAGACCTACTAGTTATCTGAAAATGTAAATCCAACATCTAGAAATCCAACATCTAGGAAAACTTAACAGTTTCCTTTGAATAATGATTTGCAGCTTTTATGACAAAGAACATCAGAAAAGAGATAAAGAAGCACTTTTTCTGCCATTATTCAGTTTTTGTGTTTTTATCTCTGAAAGTTTTTCTTCAAAACCTTTTTTTCTCATCATAAATTGAAACATTTCCATTTTTCTTCTCATGCTCTTTTTTGTTTGCAGTGTCTTATTTTTCTGATTCTCATTTTTCTTCTCAGAAATCCTTAAAATCAGTCTTGTTCTTCTCACTGATTGTTTCAAGTCGTCAATCTTTCTTTTAAAGCGACACTACGTAACCTTTTTCTTTTAAAGCGACACTACTTAACTTTTCACCTTAATATCATATTTCCAGAGTCATTGTGATGGTACATCTACTTCCAACAGGTTTAATGAAACCTCTGTCATGGTCTGGGGGGGTCTGTATCGCCTTCACTGGCACTATGTAACTTTGAGGAGCATGGTAGGAACCCTTCCACACTAAAAAACTACAAATCTTTACGGCTTTGACTGCTTTACGGCATACGTCACTTCCCCCTCCTTCCCGATTCGCAGTCGAGACGAAAATGGGCGGGGCGTGGAGTGCAGAGCTCAGGAGAAGCTGGTAACCCGTTGCTGTGTTGTGGCTGCAGCAGCTCCACACATAACAGACGTGGGGAAAAGATCGCTAATGGTTTAACTTTTTAGCGGTTTCCTGCTCGGAGGCAGAACCACGGAGGCCAAGTATCTGATATAACAAAGTAAAAGAGTGAAAGAGTCGTCGGCTTGCTTGGATCGCGGCTGTAACGACCAAACACCTTCCACACAGTAAAGCCTGAATTATGGTTCTGCGTTAAATCGACGCAGCCCTACGGCGTAGGGTACGTGGAGACGGGCAACGTACGGTGTGTGTCGCCGCGTACCCTACGCCGTAGGCTCTGCGCCGATTTAACGCAGAACCATAAACAGCCTTAAACCACAAACACTCACACAGACGGGTCGGATCAAAACACAGGTTTTATTCCCCACTTCGCCAGCTAAACGCAGTTGCTGGCCAGCTCTCTGCGGTGCAATTAACCCCAATCTTCAGATAAAACTAGTTTGTTGAGGAAAAAATATTAACTCTTATTTGTAGCTGCAGAGGAAAAAAATAATCTCACGAGGAAAACAAAAATATTGCTCACGCCTCGGAGCCTCTTCAACATAATATAGCAGTCAAAAAAAAGAAAAGAGAAGTAAGAGGGATACAAAACATGTACTGTATGTTGTACTATTATACACATTTATTGAAACACATGGCGAGTCAAACATTTACCAAAGCAGCTGCAAAACACTCCTAAACAAGGTAGCCGGAGACGGTGGTTCTGCAGAACTGCGGCAGTAAATCTCTTATAAAGAGTGCAGCTCCGACCAGGAGCTTCATTCTTTAGTAGGGATTTCATATGGATCCAGACCGTTAATAATCATTATTTTCTCCATATACCGCTCCCTGGCTTCCTGGTAAATTCCAGTTCCTTTCCAGCAGTTTAACATCTTTTTTTTTTGCGTTCCGTCTGTTCACTTGGTGAAACAGAAAAGCGTCCCGTCTCCTCTCATCCAAACAAATGCATGCGACGGGACAGGAGTTTTCCGGCAGTACGCGCTGGTGCTCATGGGAAACGTAGTGTTCTTTCTGGTAAAACAATACAGCTTTTGTCCAAAAGATGCCGCCAAACTCAGAAAAGCTGAAAGTTACGTTGTGCTGCTTTAAACTCTTAAACTATAATATCTTCTCTTTTCCAAGTTCTTCATTCTCTCCCCAAAGGTCTCTGTCTCATACGGATGAGTTTGACACATGTCCAAACGAAGCAGATTATCAGAAGATACAAACTCTGCTCCATTTAAAGTGGATCAAATGTCTATGTTCTGATAGCGACCCGAGATTCAAGTTGGGAACCAGTTTGAGTTGATGCATGAACGAATGAATGGATGGAGACTTGAGATCACTTTGGTTGTGGATTAACACGAAAAAGAGAAAAATAAACTGATATTTAGTGGAAAGAAGAGCAGATTTCTTCCATCATTCATAGTGTGGCCGAGCGGTCCAAGGCCCTGGATTAAGGCTCCAGTCTCGAAAGAGGTGTCGGTTCAAATCCCACCACTGACACCAGCCTCGGTACAGACAAAGTATCTGCTTGGCACGGCTTCACCCGCCTCGGCCCGTAGTGGAAAAGCGCAAGACGGGGGCGTGGCGAGTAGAAGCGCGCTGAGTAGCCATCAGGGCAGTACACATCGAGGTTGCATCATCGCTGTACACCGACTCCTTTATTAATGCACTCAGGCGTTTCACTGCCAGAAGAGGACAAGTTCGGGAGCTACGCTCTGACAACGGAACGAACTTCATAGGAGCAGAGCGAGAGCTGAAGAAGGCTATTGAGTGGAATCAGGTGCAGATCCACAATGTCATGCTGCAGAAGGGGATCCAGTGGAGCTTTAACCCACCTGCTGGCTCTCATCATGGGGGAGCTTGGGAGCGATTGAGTGGAAGAATAAAGCCATTTATAAATGAAGAACTGTGGTGTCATGTATTTCCTGGAGGGAGTGATACTGCATGCTGCCGCTTTTTTATTTTGGTGCAGGGTTTATGGGGTGATGAAATAGATGTTGGAAAAAAAGAGGAAACTACTTATCTGATTTTCTGCATTTGAAGAGCTTAAAGCCTCCCACCTTTCTTTTTCGCAGGAACCTCTTGGAGCGCTTGTCCCTGCCTGGTGTTTTCTCCTGCTCTAATGTCTCCCTCTCCTCTTCCAATTGTTCCATGTCATCCTCCAATTTTCTTACCTGCTGCTGCTGCTGATTCTTTTCTAATTCTAATTGCTGCTTGCTTTCCTCCTCGTTTACCTTGGATTGCTCTGTTACACATTTCTCTAACTCCAAAGTTTCTATCATTTCCAGTTGCAACTTTTGCTTTTGCTCTTCCAGCTGTTTCCGATCGTTCTCCATATTTTCCACCTGTTGCTGCAAACTCTTGTTTTCTGCTATCAGTTTCTTCATAATTTCCTCCTCTTTGGCTTTTGATTCCTCCATTAGAGTTTTCTCCATTTCAAAAGTTTTGTTTATTTCCTCAAACTGTTTCTCGTCCTCCTCCAGTTCTTCACGGTCTTCCTGTAGTTTCAGTTTGATGTCACACATGATTCTTTGCTGCAGTTCCAGTTTTTTCCAGCCCTCTTTCAGTTCTTTCTCTTTTGCCTCTAAAGCTTTACCCTCCTGCTGACGCTTCTTTTTCTGTGACGTCATTTTTTTATGATCTGCTTTAATTTCTTCTTCAATAAACTCCATCTCGATTTTCTCCAAATCTAGATGTTGTAAACTGGATTCCAGGTCTTTTCTTTGGAAGTCCAAGTTAATCTTTGATGCTTGCAGCATTTCTATTTCTCTCTGATGTTGTGTCTTGGATTTGACAAATTCATCTTTCTCAAGGTCTAATTTTCTCTTCTGCTCCATCAAATAAATGTTCTCTTTCTTGTTCTTCTGTTTAGTTTGTTCCATATCTCTTTCTAATGTTTCTATGATCTTATTTTTTTCATCCACTAAGTTTAACATCTGCTGCAGCAGCTTTTCTTCCGTCGTCTGTAGTTCTTGGAGACTTTGATCTATTTTAATCTTTATCTCATTAATGTCGCTTTTCTCTAGTTGCAACTTTTTTTTTTGCTCTTCCAGCTGTTTCCTGTCGTTCTCCATATTTTCCACCTGTTGCTGCAAACTCTTGTTTTCTGCTATTAGTTCCTTCATAATTTCCTCCTCTTTGACTTTTGATTGCTGCATCAGAGTTTTCTCCATTTCAATTGTTTTATTTACTTCTTCAAATTGTTTCTTTGCCTCTTCACGGTTTTCCTGCAGTTTTAGTTTGACTTTTCTTTCCTCCAGGTCCAATCTTTTTTTCTGCTCCATCAAATCAGCTTTCTCTTTTTCATTTTGTAGTTGTAGCTGCTGCAGCTTTTTCATCTTTTCCTCATATTCTTTACATTCCTCTTCCAATTTTCTTTTAATTTCACAGACGTTTCTTTGTTCACTCTCCAAAGCTGTTTCCTCTTTCTCATTTCCTGCATTGCACCCTTCATTCTCTATTGGAAATCCGGTAAATTCATCAATAGTGGCGGGCGGACGATTCTCGGGTTCGTACACAATCCCAAAGCTATTATTAAGTCTTTCTCTCAGATTCAGTCTGAGAGCCGCCAACTCCGTGATTGCCACAGCTAAAGTGAGCATCGTAGCCTATATTAGTTATTGTAATCTAATTTTCAGAAGTGTTCTCTAAATTGTAGATTATCGTGTCCACCAGAGACAAGTTCGTGACAAGTTGCTCCTCGAACGTATAGAATGCAAATAAGGAACTCCTGAGAACTCCTGGTATTTATAGGCTCCGACTGACGTCATAGACATAACTCTTTGATGTTCCAGAACGATAGCCATGGTGACGTGATTTAAGCCACGCCCACACCCTACCACCTCCAAACACACATAATAAAGAATTCTTTATTATTACAGTTAAATGTAATGAATTAAAAAATAACTGTTGCTATGTTGTTTTGATTTCATAAAGGTTATAAATAGGCTACATTTTATAAACACACCTGGATTAACTCAGTGTTGGACCCCAGGGCGACCACGTTTGAAGTGCCCCCCTCCTCCTTACGGTAAAAATTCGATTAAAAAAATTAATCTAATTAATTAAAGGCTTTGTAATTAATTAATCGCAATTAATCGCATATAAATATTTGACACGGGAAGCAACATTTTTAAATTTAAATGGATTTTGGTATATGGATGAATCATTGCATTTACACATAAATGAGCTTAAACAACAAAATTGTGTTTATTTTGACAACTGAGTGTTAACATAAAGTGCAATATGGATAATAGGAATATGATTGCATTGTCCACAAGGCACAAACTTAAATTCAAGTTAGCTATATTCAAGCTTTTTCAGGACTTTTTGTAAACTTTCTATGTCTTACACACATTTGTTTTTGTTTAGTAAAATTAAAAAACAGCACTTTCAAGTACATTCCAGTACATTTCCATTGTTGTTTCTCATGTTGAGTACTGTGCATCAGTATTACGTTATTTTTCTGTAATTAATTAATCGTAATTAACGTGATAAAGTCCCAGCCCTAATATATATATATATATATATATATATATATATGTATATATATATATATATATATATATATATATATATATATATATATATATATACAGACCAGTGTGGTTCCCCAGGGTGACCAATTTGAAGTACCCCCCTGCTCCCACATTTTACTGTAAAAAAAATGGAAATTTACTATGGTTATAAAGACCATAGATTTACATGAACGTATTGCTGAAGTACATGCTCAACACTCATACTACAAATAAATGTAAGACAAGCAACCAACTAAGAGTAACACCACAGATAGACATGAGTCTACAAACGCCATACTACACTGATGCTCCAATCAGAATGCAACTCACATGCCAGTGTAACAACACATTGTTAACTATCATCATTTCCATCATATATGGCCTGTCTGAGGACTACATGCAAAACTATTACAGCATATGACTAAACAATCAAACAGGCCTACTGAATGAGCTGATGTGAAGGTAGGGAACAGCACACGCACTCAAACGCAATTCTTTTTATTTTATTATTATTATTATTATTATTATTATTATTATTATTATTTTCAAGTATTTTTATTATATTATTGGTTACTGCTGTACCTGTTTGCTCCGCTTCCAGCAAATTTGTAGAGAAAATAACAAAATATGACATATATGGTCCAGTTAGTCATTTGATTTGGTGCCCCCTTATTGGCTGGTTCGCCCTGTTCAGTATATGGATAATCCGGCCTAGTATGTATACGAAAGCTCTCTAGGTATCCGTCAAAGCTGGAGTCTCCACTAAAAAGATCTTACAGCAAACTTCTGGTCAACCAATCATATTAATCCAACTCTATACGTCACTGCACCCAAAACATTTTTGTTTAATATTTAGATTAGAAATTCTGAATATCTTATCTATGATTTAATAATTTCTGCCCGCTGAAGCTAATGCAGATATAGGAAAAAATGCAGTTTGTGCACCGACCAAAAGCAGGCTTCAAAAGTAGTCAATCTCCATTGACCACCATGTTAAAATGTTCAACTTTAGTAAGTAAGTAAGTGAGTAAATCTTATTTATTATCACCTTTCACAGACAACGGAATGTCACAAGGGGTTTCACAAAAAATAAAACAATATTAATAATAACACGAATAAAACACTAAAATAAAAGTAGAAATACGATAAAAACAAGACAATACCAAAAAAAACTCCTAGAATAAAAGTACATAAAATCAACATGGTGGTCATAAAACAACCCTCTCACTACTAATGTTTAAAAGCTTGGAGAAACAGGTGGGTTTTGTTCTTAAAAGCAACCTTGCAGCAGAAATGAACTCAGTTACAGTAACAAAAAACAAAAAAAATAAAACCATTTTTACTTTATATATAATATTTATCATTTCTGACAGCTGTATGGGGACCTGTGAATAAAATATCTAATAATTAATTAATTAATTAATAGAGCACCTTTTATTTTAAGGAGAATCTGTTTTGTTGCGCTGTCACCCACTGGCTGTTAGCCTGTAAGTATTCGAGGATGAAGCTTAGCTGAGTGCAGGCATAAGGTGGGCAGTTCTAGCCAGCTTCCAAGGCCTGCTTATTACGCTCACCTGCAAAATGGTGCTGCACAGAATGAGGAAAAAGAGGTTTCAGAATCACTCTTCAGAAAACTTATGGGTGACTTATGGGTCCAGTTATTCTTATACTGTTATGGGTCCAGTTATTCTTATACTGTATAAGAATGAAACCCGACAATCGTCAGGAGGACCATTAGCAAACCAGGTTACAGGTTAGCTAGCTAGAGAGTAACCTTCTGCCATTTTTATGAAGACTAACTCATACAAAAAGTGAGGTTTCAGTATTGTTCAACATGCTCCAATAATAATGAAAAAATGTTGGCAGCCACAGAAGAAACAGGAGAGTTGCCCACAAGTAGCCAATAGATAATTATTGGTTACAGGCACATTACTCACCAATGCAAATATATGGTATAGCAATCACAGAGAGGGCTGATTAACAACACTGTAAATGTGGTTTTAATTCACCTTCACAATCTCTACTGGACAACTAAATGCACCAATGTTTAACGATTCCACACATATTTATCAGCAGAGCATAACATTGGTGTATACTAGTTTACCTAGTATAACTCCAGAATAATAATTAAAAACGCTGCAGGTGTTAGGCACTGGGACAATGTAAGTTTTAAAGATTGGAAGAAAAAGAAAAGAAAACATTGTTTATGTCTGAAAAAGTGCAGGTCAACCTAACCAATTAAGATGCAGACATAAAGGGAGGAAACAACAGTCCTAATGCACTTAATAGTAATAATAATGATAATCAGAATCAGAATCAGAATCAGAAATAAGTTTATTGCTAAATAGTTTTTTAACACACACAAGGAATTTGGTGCAATACAAAAGAACAAATAATATTAAGTGAGATATAAAATATAAAGGAAAAAGGAAAAATGTACAACATGTTGGTTTTAAAGTGCCAGAATAATGAGTCTAATAATAATATTTTTTTTTTTATGGAGCACTTTTAAAGGGGTACACAAAGTACACAAATACGCATTACACACAAATGTTAGGTTTTTCAGGTTAAAAGACAATAGAAATATTAAAATATGCAAGAGGAGATGATAGGGCGTACAGAGTTATTTATATAAAAGCAGTTTTAAAAAGGCATGTTTTTACTGTAAGTTTTGAAAGTGGACGGATTGGTGCAGTCTCTGATGTATTTTGGGAGAGCGTTCCAGAGAATGGGGGCGGCGACTGAAGGTTTTGTCTCCCCAGGTTCGGTGCTTGGTACGGGTGTCTGAGGATAGGAGGGTGGCAATTTGTTTAGATTAGATTAGATTTCCTTTATGAATCGCACAATGGGGAAATATATGTAATTATAACACGAAGAGAATAAAATAATGTGAATGTAAAGCATTCTAAACTGACGAAATTAACTTTTATGCAAGGCAAGGCAAGTTTATTTATATAGCACATTTCAACACAAGGTAATTCAAAGTGCTTTACATTGACATTAAAAGCGGCAAGACATAATTAAACAGTAAATAACAAATAAGATTGAATAAAATTATGAATAAGATGATAAGAAAAGAAGTAAAATAATAAAAAGCACAAGCTGTTAAAAATAAGGCACTTCGACCTTTCAATGTCAGAACCTGCTGCACATAAAAAACTACATTACCCACAAAGACACGGCTTCCTCACAACCGCACATGCGCAGTCTGTTGTTCTACTCTGGACAGCTGTAGGAGAAAATGGCAGCATTCATGCTAGGACAGCAGGTACGACATTCAAGAATTTTTTGACATTTATATGCCTTTGCTATTGTTTGACTTGATCCTTTCTGACTTGAAATCCTGCATTACTTACTGTATGTGTTCAGTTGACCACAATGCAATGTTAATGCTCCAGCAAAGGCCCACGAGGTTTGCACTTGAATGACTGCTAACGTGCTAGCCCTGCAGCTAACTGTCTAAACGGGGCAGAGCGTGTAAAGCCGATTTATCTTGCCTTGCTTTGGAAAACTTAAAGATAATGTCTCTTTTCTAGGCCCGCCAATTCAGCACGTCTGTGGTCAGACCTGTGAGCAAACTGATGAAGGTAAAGACTGTCAAATGGCACCAAACATAACTAAGAGATTGGAGCAGAATGCAAGTATTGACGTGATTGTATGTGATTGTCCACATTTGTCCTTCCAGCCTCCCATCCAGGTCTATGGCGTGGAGGGCCGGTATGCCACTGCTTTGTTCTCTGCTGCCAGCAAGCAGAGCAAACTGGACCAGGTGGAGCAGGAGTTGGTCAAAGTCTCTGTGAGTCAAAAGAATAGGGAGAAAAAAATTATAATTGTGTAAATACTGAATAGCATTTCCTGTTAATGGGATATAGAATAGAATACTTTATTGTCAATGTACCTGGGTACAGTGAGATTGAAAGCAGCATCACCTCTCCAGTGCAAAACAAATAAGAAACAATAGTGCAAACAATAAGAATATAAGAATATAAATAATATAAAAAAAGGTTAAGGTGCATTTGAATAGTGAAGACCTGAGATTCTATTTACAGTAGGGATGGGCGGTATGGACTAAAAAATGTATCACGATAATTTCTGGCATTTATCCCGATAACGATAAAAATGACGATAGAAAATATACCAATTCAACTCCACCTTTTTAACTATAAATCTATCACCACATTCAGTCTTTGGAGCCCCCAAAACACTGCTCTAAAAGAATACTAAATGCTACTAAACTACACCAATTAAATTGAATTAATAAAACCCAATTAAATGAGTCGCTCTCAGATCCGCCTTCCGCCATGTTTGTTACACAAACACGTCATAAACGGGAATTTCTTTCTTTCTTTCTTTCTTTCTTTCTTTCTTTCTTTCTTTCAGGCTCATCTTTCTTTTTCTTTTTTTTCCTTCCTTCCTTCCTTCCTTCCTTCCTTCCTTCCTTCCTTCCTTCCTTCCTTCCTTCCTTCCTTCCTTCCTTCACGTACGTTGTGCGTGGATTTAACGCAGAACCATAAATCAGCTTTACACAAAAACGTCATCAACGGGAATTTATCGTTTTTACCGCAAGATGACAAATTCTTACCGTGGGGAATTTTTTTGACGGTATATCGTGAACGGTAAAATATCACCCATTCCTAATTTACAGATGATAGTATATAGTTACACATGTAGTGGAATATTGCACAGATAGTCCGGGAGAAGTATTGCATGGTAAAAACAGTAACGAAGACATTCACATATTAGTACTGATTTACTATTTTCCAGTCTCATCATTTCCAGGCGGGACTTTCATGCAGCTTTACACTAATTTAGCTATCGCTGTGCCTTGGATTTAACATTTTATTTTGTGTTTTTCAGGCTCTCATTAAGGACCCCAAGATGTCCAGCATTATAATGAATCCTCATGTTAAGCGAAGCCTCAAGCAGAAGACATTCAACGATGCCCTTACAAAGGCTAAGGTGTCTCCCATCACTATCAACCTCATCAGTGAGTGATGCTTGACAGATTTTATTTAATGACACTGAAGCTGTCATGCATTCTGCCTTCATGTTCAAATAAAATCAATACTGTTTCAAGCACACAGACAAAATGCAAATACTTGGTCAGTGACTTGACTTAAACTCATAGATAGAAATCATTTTAACATTTAGTTAAATAGCTCATTATTTATTTGTGTGGCAGGTGTTAAATTGAGGCTATTTTGAAGCAATACGGGCAACTCAAACATCAAGTGAAAGGGCAGCATAAGGAGTTAGCAGACCTGGGCCTCTGTGGTCTTGGAACGAAAAATTTAAATAAAAGAAGTTTAACAATCAAGATTGGCTTTCAGAAAGTCAAGGAGAGATTTAAAGGACATTTTATACGACTGGGATAATATACTTGGTTCTTACGTTACCTGTATTTTGACAGAATAGTAGTAAAGGTTTCCTGTTGCTAAAGATGCATAGTTTAAAAAGAATGGGGGGGGTGAAAGACAAACAAAACATGTCATACATTTTTTTTTTTTCAACCAAGACAATAGTTTGGTGTCATGGAATAAGACTAAACAGTAAGACTTGTGTTTTTGATATATGGGTTCTTTTTTGTGTGTGTGTGACTCCAGTCTTTCAGCACAATATTAAATAGCCTCCAAAACCTAAACTAAATCTATAATATAGATTCAATTTAAAAAAAAAAAAAAAAAAAAAAAAGTGCATAATTTCCTGGATTACAGATCTTTCTGTTCCCTCTCAATAAAATGACCTGCCACGCCAGGTGAATGACGGGGGGTGAAAGACTGTAAACCACTAGTTTGACTGACATACATTATTTTGAAAACTGCTGGGAAGAATAGAAATTGTCATCATTGGTACTGATGCAGTTTTCTACTAAGTGACATTTCAAGCCTGTTTGGTGATTGTGACTAAATGTGTTTTTTCTTTATCAGATGTTTTGGCAGATAACCGTCGTCTTCCTCTAACTGCTGATGTTATCAATGCTTTTGGGAAGATGATGAGTGCTCACCGTGGCGAAGTCCTTTGCTCTGTCACCACTGCTCAGGTATGAAGATGAATGCATATGCAGAATATGCTGATATATTTCAGTGAGGGGAAAAAAACTCATAAGCTCTTGACAAATGTTTGTGTGCGTGGTTTTTTTTTTATTGATTTATTTTTATCCATTTTTCTTTTCCTCTTCTCTTATAACTATTTATCCTTCTCAGCCTTTGGATGAAGCCAGTCTTTCTGAACTGAAGGTCGCTCTGAAGGGCTTTCTTCTGAAGGGTGAGACCATCAAGCTTGAGTCAAAGGTACAATTCCACTACACGTTCCCGATAACGTGCAAATAACCATTAAGCATTTGCTTTCCGTTTTCAGTCACTGCTTTATTGAATTGACATTCATATAATTTTATTTTGACCATATTGTAATTTTCTCCACAGTCGGATCCTGCAATCCTGGGTGGCATGATCGTCAGTATTGGAGACAAGTATGTGGACATGTCCACCAAAACAAAGATCCAGAAGCTGACCCACCTCATGAAAGAGACTTAAGTCCTGTGGACTTAATTTTTACAAGGATTATCGTTCAACAAAAACGCTGAAAAATGTATATTCCTGCTTGTTCCAGCACTGCGGTTTCTCCAGAAATCCACTGTCTGTGCTTAAATTCATATACATGTTAATAAAAATTACAAAAACTGATTGAGCTTTGTCCTTCTCTTTTTTCTTTGTTATGAACATGTTTTAACAATAACCAGGAATTGGACTGACACATCCGTCCGTCATTGTTCTACATTAAATGAAAATGAATTTAAGGCAATGCAAAAGTCTTGTTTTTGTAACGCTGTCAAATGAGTCTTCGTGGTAATCTGACGCCCCCATCCCTGGATGGAAACGTCTTTGTTTTATCTGATCCACATTGCCTCACCGAGGCACCTCGACTTTTCCTGGTAGCGGTTTCGCGCATGCGTGGTCGGTTCACACTATTTTATTAGATTTTTTTTGGGGGCAGAAATGGCTGCCACACTCATCTCATCCTGTTCGTAAAGAATCAGCAGGGCCCAAAATAAACCCCACAGATCGCCGTCCTGCTGCCAGACACCCGTCGCAGACGCCGAGCTGCAGCTTGCGGAGCACCTTTATAAAGATGTTTCGGCTGTCAGAGAGAGGAAACATATACGAGTCGAAATTAACCCTTTCCAGCCCATCGTACAACAACAAATGAGGTACGAACTGATCATCCTACGCTTTTGAAATAGTTAGTAATTTTCGGTAGAAACCATAAACTTGTGTTTTTGCGTGCGTCTTGTTTTTGCACACTAAAACAATCATTTGACCTACTTCGTCTTCACGTCTTTTTTGTCTGGTTAACGTTGCAACGCAAAAAAAGAGGGCAGTGTCTGCAAGCAAAAGTAAACTGTTAGAAATGCCTGCACTTGTTTGTGTGTTTACCCCTGGCCCTTGTTGTTTATATGTAACAATGTGAACAATTAAAGCCTGTATGTTAAGGAAATATAACGAAAAATGTTGAGTTTGATTGACATACCCGTAGGCGGTGGTAATTTTATTTAATGTTATTTTAATTTTATTTTAGTTGTTTTTATTCACTTAGTTGTTTTTTTTATTTTTTATTTTTATTTTTTATTATTATTAATTTATGTTATTTGTGAAAGGGGCAGATCAGATAAGATTCTTCTTCTTTCTGCTCCCTTTTCATTCATAAGTTAGGAACATTTGTATTTGTGTTTGTATTAAATTGTTTTGTTTTTTGAATGAAATAAAGAATAAAATGAAAAATGAAATGTATATTTCTCTGCAGCCCAGCAGGAAACGATGCATCAAGTGAGCAGCAGCAGCAGCAGTGACTACTGTATGAGTATGAGTGGACTGGCAGACGACTGTCACCCAGCCAGCCAGTTTGATCTGTGCAGCACCCAAACTAACAAATTCTACCCATCTCCGACAAACCCGGGTCTGCAACTGTCCCTCGGCCTGGCCCCTTTGCCGCAGGGAATGCACAAAGCCATGGCGTGCCAACTGCAAGACACCCAAAGTGACTTCCAACCACAGACGGTGAGAATCAGGGCCAGTGAGGCTTTGGTGCCCGATGGCTCCAAGAAAAAAAAGGGCATGGCGAAATCCGGGCGGAGAGGAAGGCCATCAGGAACCACAAAATTAGCTGGGTACCGTACGAGTACTGGACGCCCACTTGGGACAACCAGAGCAGCTGGGTTCAAAACCAGCCCCGGCAGACCCCTGGGGACCACCAGGGCAGCGGGGTATAAAGTCAGCCCCGGCAGGCCCCCTGGTAGCATCAAGAGTCTAGCTCGTCTCAAGAAGCTAGAACTTGCGTCTGACAGCGCCAAAAAGCTTGACTTTAACAACTGCAGTGCTCCCGAGAAACTTGACTTCACTAGTTGCGATCTTCCACCTTTTTCCTACGCCATGATGGAGAAAAGAGACCTCTGTGAGCCCGGTGGCAAAGTGGACGAAACCAGCAAGTAGTTCAGCAGCTGTCTGTCTGCAGCATTCGGTTTCTTTAACAGGAGGAAAAACTCAAGAAAAACTCTCTGAAATGTGACAAAAAATAAAATAGTTCTGTCCGCACTCACTGTGATGGGTTCTGACATTCTCACCATTCACTCGAAACAAATAACTGAACTGAAAGGAAGGTGCTCCAGTTCGGCACAGATGCATGCATGTAAATTGACAACACCATGTTTATTATATCCAAGAAAAAAAACAACAAAACAATGTATTTTGTGATTCCTTTCATTCACCAAAGCATTTTGTTCCTCTGAGATGTGACATGTCTTTGTGACTTTTTAAAAAACTTTCTTAATCATTTCCAGTCAATCAAACCAACTTTTTCCTCAATACAATATATAACTGTAGTTGTCTTTTGTGTTGTCCAGTATGTAATTTTACATTTGCAGTATATGAAACATTATCTTACTTACATTTTATTACAACACGCTTTTATTAGCTTCAACTCATAAAATGTATTTTTTGAGCACACGAGTAGTTATTTCAGCACTTCTTATGTATAGTTTTGATCATGTATTAGAACGGCTTGTTTTCATACTCACTTGATAAGTAGTTGCAGATTTGTGTGTGTTGTTATCGGATAATGACTTCACAAAACAGACATATGCATCGTTGACTCTATATGTAATAAATGCTAATGTATCTGTAAAATCGTAATAAAAAACAAAAAAGAATAAGTCTTTTGTACAATGTCCTACCAAGTCCAAAGTAAGTAATGCTCCCTGCAGACACAAGAGTACGACGGAGTATTAGGGCCAAACTAAGACAAAAAAAAAGGAAATTACGAGAATAAAGTCGTAATATTTTGAGAATAAATTCGTAATATTACGAGAATAAAGTCGTAATATTAAATATATTATAAATATATAAATATAACTTCACAAGATGCTCAATATTCCTCATTTACACAGGGAGAAGAGTTCTCATAAATTATATTCTCATAATATTACGACTTTATTCTCATAATGTTACGACTTTATTCTCATAATGTTACGACTTTATTCTCATAATGTTACGACTTTATTCTCATAATGTTACGACTTTATTCTCGTAATTTTACAACTTTATTCTCGTAATGTTACGACTTTATTCTCGTAATATTACGACTTTATTCTCGTAATATTACGACTTTATTCTCGTAATATTACGACTTTAATCTCGTAATTTTACGACTTTATTCTCGTAATGTTAAGACTTCATTCTCGTAATATTACAACTTTATTCTCGTAATATTACGACTTTAATCTCGTAATATTACGACTTTATTCTGATAATATAACAACTTTATTCTCATATTACGACTTTATTCTATTACGACTTTATTCTCGCAACATTACGACTTTATTCTCGTAATTTCCATTTTTTTTTTGTTTTAGTTTGGCCCTTATACGTACAAGAGGGCTGCGTCTCCAGACAATAGTCATCATCCTGCAATGATACCGCTGTTTAATGTGATTAAATAACCATTGTTATGTTTGCACTCTTTATTGGGGCGTGTGCTTTCAAAAGATTGAAAGTACAGCTGGCTATTGCGATAAATGGTCCATATTTTGATATAAACGCTATGATCTCGCAGAGATTTCCTCTCAAAACTACCAGATCTCCCCACGTGACCGTCCATTAAAAATGGGATCTGAGCCGATTGAAGATTGAAAAGAGCTCAAAAAATAGTGCAGGGAGGTGAGTTTCTCTGCTGTCACGTCAGCGTCTTTGACTCAGTAATGGTCTTTGTCTGGTCCTCGAGGACTGGCCCACTTTCAGGCAACCTTTTTCTATTGTGCGCTTTCCTTTTTTTTTTTTCCTGCGCGTTCACGGATGTGTTTCAATCTTGATTTATACACGTAAATGCTCGTGTGAGCGCAAGTGGCTGATATTCGACGCCTCTGATGGTTTCCAAACATCGCCCCTTCAGTGTCCCTCGTCCCGACCCGGCATTTATGTGATTATTAATAAATTATTTTATGCTCCTGCGCGCCCGGCGGCCCCGTTTCCTCATGTCAGAGGCAACATGGCGCACGGGCTTAAGGCTGATTTATGGTTCCGCGTTACACCAACGCAGAGCCTACTGCTGCGTTCCATTTGTCCTCGGAAGTGGGGATTTCCCAGTTCCTAGTTGGATTTTTCAACTGGAACGCCCCTCGAAGTGGGATTTCCCACTGGGAAAGTGGGAGAGTCTTCACCACCCCCGAGTTCACATTCCAAGATGGCTGCCCCGGTTGTAAACAGTAGAAGAGAGTTCTGTAAAAATTCGTAGCACTTCATTCTAGTTTTGGTCACACTAAATCAGTCGTATACAAGTATTGTTCGGCATATGGGACTACAGGCGGAAATTAGCAATTGTTGCTATAACCTGGCTCAAAGCATCTCTTCTTGTTTTACAAGATTAATGTTTTTTTTGTGCATTATCCCTGTTTTAAATAAATAAATTCAAATATATATGCTGCTATAGTGTAATTTACATTTTTCATGTGGTATATGCGAACTACAAACTGGTTTACCTACTTTGTAACTGGAACCAGTGGCGTCAATTCAGTCGAAGATAAGGTATGGCAAGGTTACGAGTCACAGAACTAGAGTAATCAACACGTCCAGCAAATACTCATCACAGAAGTCTGCTATGGAGTTTATCTGTGTGGTCAAGAAAATTTGAACTTTTTCAAATGCAGTCTCGCTCACTGCAAAAACTCAAAATTTTACCAGGAATATTTGTCTTATTTCTAGTTAAAATGTCTCATTTTTAGTCAAAAAATCTCATTACACTTAAAACAAGAGTCATTACCAGAAAAATAACTTGTTATTTGACCATTTTCACCTGTTTCAAGTAGATTTTCACTTGAAATAAGTAGAAAAATCTGCCAGTGGAACAAGATTTATCTTCTCATTACAAGCAAAACAATCTTGTTCCATTGGCAGATTTTTCCACTTATTTTAAGTGAAAATCTACTTGAAACAGGTGAAAATGGTTGTTTTTGAGTCTTGTCTTAAATGTAATGAGATTTAAAAAAAAGAGACTAAAAATTAGACATTTTAACTAGAAATAAGACAAATATTCTTGTTAAGATTTAGAATTTTTGCAGTGTATAATAACTAGTGAAATCGATCATGTTGTTCTTATTTGCATTTGTAGTTATTCCATAAATGTATTTAAAAAAAAAACAAACATTTACATTTAACCCTTGAAGCAAAGGTGTGGCGGCTGCCATACCTTGCCATACCCAATTGACGCCCCTGACTGGAACGCTGATAACTCGGCTGTGACGTCATTCCCAGTTCCGACTTCCGACTTCCGAGGTAAATGGAACGCAGCATAGGCTCTGCGTTAGTGTAACGCGGGACCATAAATCAGCCTTTAGGTTTGACCGGAGAGGCCGTGTCTCTGCGGTCGTCACGTTCAGCATCAAGTAGAATAAAAAAAATAAAAGAAACCCACACTCATGTGCACGTTTTCACGACTCTTTGGCAACCATGATTGGAGCTCGGTACTATTTTGTGCCTGTAATGACTGCGAGAAACTTCACCTGGATGCCCATGTGTGTGTGTGTGCGTGTGTGTGTGTGTGTGTGTGTGTGTGCATGTGTGTGTGTGCATGTGCGTGTGCAGGGTGAGTGTCACGGCCCTCTGCAGACGGGGGGTTGGGTAGCTGTGCGGATTGGTTGCTGCTCACCAACACAGTCAGTCCGGGCTTGTTTTAACATAACCGGGGGGGACTTCGACAAGCCAGAGAAAAAAGAAAAAAAAAAAAAAAGAAGGGATAATGTAGTAAATAAGCCGCCGTGGCTGTTTTTAGGGGGGGGACCCGGCTGTGAGCTGAGATGTTGCAGCATAATGGAGATTTGCTGGTGGTTTAGTGTGTGAGGTGACAGTTTGAGAGGGCCGCTGCTGCTGCGGCTGAAGCCGAGAATGAGCGCTGCGCCTCGGCCTGCTCCCCGCGCCGCGGCCGCTCTGCCGCACATCCTCCACACAGGCTCCGTGCCACACTATCACACAGCCGCTGCCGCTTTCCCGGCGACCCACGTCCAAATGGTGAGTTTTTCGGGGTTTTTTCCTCACGTGTTGACAGTGCGGTGAACTTAAGAGCCGATCTGCCCCCTTTTTTTGTGTGTGTGAGTGAAATCGACGCAGAGCCCTCGCCGTAGGGGTTACGGCGTAGGGTTACGCGGCGACGCGCACCGTGCCGCGTACCCATACGCGTCGTTGTAACGCGGAACCATGAATCAGCCTTGAGTCAGTAGCAGCTTCCTATGTCGGTGCGCCGTATTATAGCTTGTTTGTGTGTTTCTGCTGATGGCTCAGTGTCACCACCTCCAAGCACAACTCCAACAGCTATCGCTGTCGCCGGGGATCGCCGTGACCCGCGATCAGCGAACAAATACCGGCCTATTTCCTAATACTTGGGTGAATTGGATGAGTGAAAGCGGCGCTGGTGTTCAGTGTTTTGTCTTGTTCCGTCCGACTGGCCTCTGGAGTGGAGGCCATGCTATGCTGGCTTAACGCTGTGCGTGAGTGAGTGAGTGCATGTGTGCCTCAGTCTGTATCTTGTATGCCTTTTCACAACTTTCTTCCACAGTTTTATACCTGATAAATATTGCCTGTCTTTGATATTTATTTATATTTATATATATATATGCATGTATGCAAGTATCATCAACCTTTCCATGGAGGTTAGAAACTTAAAGGACACAGCTGCTGTGTCTAACCATACTTCTTTTTGTTTTGACAGGATATAGGCATGACAACATGAATCAGTCTTACAGACCGGGTCTTAGGGTCGGCTCAGTGTTTGGTTCCAGCCAGCCAGAGCTGAGGCCCCACAGTGACCCTTTAGGGACTTCCTATGGAAACCAGTGTGGCAGTGTGAAGCGTGGATCGGGCCAGGTGCCAGCCCTGCAGCTGCCACCCTCCAACCTCAAACAGCCTGCCTTTCTGGGGTATAATCAGCCGGAGCCGCCTCGCTACTACAGTCCGCAGAGGAGGCCGCAGCACCTGAACAACACTGCACTGAACAAACCCGACCTAGATCGGGACCTCCCTTTTCGGAAGAACTTGAACTGTGCAAGTCCAATCAGCGATGAGGATGAAGATGATGAGTTCGAGGCACCGTCGGTACAGCTGCCTCCTTCTCCGGGTAGCAGTGAGATGGAGTCTTTCGAGGCCCTGCAGGATGCGAACAGAAATGGCTTCTCCCCTAACAGTCCCGACAGCTTTGAGCGCTGCTCTCCCATCCCGAATGGGTGCCTGCATTTTGAGTCCACGCTGTTTGACAGCACAGACGTTAAGGAGGAGGACGAGGAGGGCGAGCGTGAGGGCGGTGAGGGCCTCGCGCCCTTTCGCCGCGCCGCAGACTCGGGCCAGGGCCGAACTGTTACAGAGAGTGAAACCACATGCAACTCAGGGCAGGACAGAAGAACATACAAACCTACAGTCTTTAATCTGATGTCCAAAACAATTTCTGAACTTAATCCTACACTAAGCCCCAGCGCACTGCCAGAAATCACTATGGGGGACACGTGGAGTTTGGGTGAGGAGTCGGACAGTGATGCTGAACTCACCTCTCCGGTCGACCCAGGACTCATCTCACCAGCGGGCACCAACTCTAATGTGAGTTTCAAACACTCGGGGTGCTTCCTCTGTTATTTCTGCAACACATTTCTCTTAGTTATTACTTAAGGTGGAGAAATCTAACACATTAAATTATTTATGCTATCTTAAGTACAAATTTAACGATATTTAAAACCTTAAACACATTTTGTGTAGGGTATGATGATTTTATGTACAGGAGATATAGTCCGTGGGCCAGAGCCCAAAATTTCATTTGTCAGTACCACTCAAGGTGACCAAACTTACTTATGATTTTTGAAAAGATCCATGTCTATAGATGATATTTTGGTATATAATAACCCTTCCTGAGTGGCAGCTGTATCATAGTTATCAGCTCATGAAGTTACCCAGCCCCTTCAGAAAATTACATTTTAGATGCTGGTGCATATCCTGGTTTAGACACATGTACAGGATATCTGTCAATGTTTCACAATATTGTCTTTGGTATCATTTTATAAAGGGGACCTTTTAAGCATTCATTCAAGCTAAGATGTGAATCTTTCTGACCACCATAGAGGTCACTGCGGCTCTTTAAACTATAAACAACACACATTTTTACACATTTTTCGCCTAAATTATATACTATCTTTTAGCCCTGTGTCATCTAGGAACAACAGAGACACAAAATACAAAAAATGGAATACTAACAAGACCATAAGGATTCAGGAAATGTATAATATAACCCTACTATATTGTTGTTACCGGCCATTGTGAGCCTTAAACTAGAAGAGCATCATTAGGCTCCTATGGAACTATAACAGCCACTAGGCTAATGTCACAAACTGGTCTTTATCATGCAAATACACCACATAAAGGACATAACAATGAGATAAGGAACCAGCTTAGTTTTATAAACATTAGAGACACAAAATACAAAAAATACAAAAAATACAAAAACTGGAATACTCACAGGACCATAAGGATTCAGGAAATGCATAATAAACCCAATTTAGAATCATCAATGAACCTGAAGGGGCTGGGTAACTTCATGAGCTGATAACTATGATCCAGCTGCCACTCAGGAAGGGTTATCTTACCAAAATATCATCTATAGACATGGATCTTTTCAAAAATCATAAGTAAGTTTGGTCACTTTGAGTGGTGCTGATATCTGGTCTGGCCCATGGACTAATATAGGTTGTCTCAACATTTTGAAACATGCTATGAACATTTCCAAAGTCTTTTACTTCAGGTATTAAAATGCTTTTTATTTTTTGCTGATTAGTCCAACAGCCCAAAGAAAAAGCTTCTCCATGCAGTGAAATACTTGGCAGGGGACTTGGTGTGGGCCAAATTCAACAGGCGGCCCTGGTGGCCGTGCAGAGTCGTCTGTGACCCAGAACTGGGGCTTCACACTAAGATGAAAGGTGAGGGTTAATGTGAATGTTGACGACCAGTTATGGTGTCACAGCCTACATTAATGTGTGTTTCATGATGGTCAGGTGTTTTTGCTACTTGGGCAACAGTACAGCAAACATTCAGAATATGTAATAGCTGTATACAGGGTTTCCGCAGGGTTTTAAAAAGTATTAAAAAGTGATAAATGAAAATGGCCAAATTTAAGGCCATTAAAAGTGTTAAATTCACTGTCAGAGGTATTATTTTTTTAAACATTGGTATTGTTTTTTACCTTTTACATTTTAAGCAGTCTATTTTATTGTCATTCACAAAGTGAAATAAATGTGAAACATCTGGTCAACATCAATGAGTCTATAAATCTGTTCTGTATAGTGTTCTATAGTTCAAAATCTGTATTAATGTTAAAAGATCCGTGATTAACACTTAATGTTGTCACAATCTGAAGGTAGTGAAAAAGGTATTAAATTGGTATTACATTTAACATAAGGATTGCTGTATAAACCCTGTGTATAGTTGTGATCAATATGATGGTGAAGTTGGAATAACCTGTGTATTCATGAGTCGGAGCACGTTAATTGTCTCTATGGCTGATGTGTCATGAAGTCTCTGCCTACCACCTGACCTACCGTTACAGGTCAAAACCAGAAAAAGTCTGGAAACCAGTTAAGTCACTGTTTTATTGGTTTATCTTTTTGCTCCAGCTCCAAGTCTCCGTCCTTGTCGGATGTATTTCCTGGAGACGATCGGGGAGGTTGCAGAGTGTTCCTGGGTCCCAGCGAGTGTCATTCTTGCTTTTGAGGGGGGGCATCAGTTTGAAAACCTTCCTGTGCTTCGGCGGAGAGGGAAACAGAAAGATAAAGACTACAAGTACACGGTAAAAGGAGGAAACAGTGTTTTAATTTATGATTAAGTTGCCACTAGCTCTACTGTGAATGTTAATTTGATTTGCTTGGCAGATTCCAAAAAGTTTGCTGACTGCGTGGAAAGTGGGCGTGGCGGAGGCTGAGTTTCTACTCCCTGGTCGTCAAAAGAAGAGTAAAGGTGAACTTTCAGGATCCATCAATGGAGAGGAACGCATGCTCAGCTCTCCCCCCACTGAAAAGACAACAGAGTCTCCCTCTGTTGACCCAACTGCTCCACCGTCACCCGGCCGGCCCCCCAATGGAAATGAGCCCCATCTCGTCAAGAACTCTACCGTTCAAACAGTCAAGAGCAAAGGTTTCAAGAAGAAAAAGAAATGTTTGTCCGACATATTTGGTCATATAGTTGGAGGATCAAAGGACTCCGGTGCCGTTGCAAACGTGGCAGGCCAGGTTCATACAACACACGCACTGAAAGAAGAGCCCAAGGACTCGCCTTATGCTGATCTGGAGTCGGTTCCAATGCTGCATCGTCCTAAACGCACATCAGTCTCTCCAGTACGGGATAAAGCTGCAGCGGCCAGGAAGGAATCTGGTTTGTTGAAACCTAAGAAATCAACTGAGAAAGTGAACCGGTGTTCGAGTTCCTCTGATTCCTCCAGCGTTGTTAAAAATAAGTTAGCATGTAAAAATGCTGAACAGAGTTTGGGCAGCGGCGTTGAACTGTCTTCCAGTTCAAGTGAAAAACACTGTGGGTCTCTTCCTGCCAGCAGCCGTCTGATGACGAGGGCTCTCAAGGCAGAGGAGGAAACCGACCTCAAAGATGCGCTGGCTGCAAGCCAGATCTCAGCAGACGCCTCCACTGATGATTGTTCTCATAACTCACCTGCCAATACCGCAATCACAAGTGAAACGTCGCCTCATTGGGAATGCCCCAGACACGCGTCGTTCTCTGTAAATCACAGCTCTCCAAAACGCCGTGCGAGGAAGCTTGATAAGAAACTGATCCGGAACGGCTCGCTGATTAAGTCCAAGTGTGAGGGTTTAAGTGAACCTGCTTTCCAACCAGTTAAGATCAAAACAGAAAACAGCCTCCCTGATCCATCAACTACCTCAACAGCTTTGTCTCTGCATCAAATGGACACGTTCCAGGATGTCAAGGAACTAACGTTCAAGTCTCTTGTGAAGGAGGACAGCAGCGACTCGGACCCGTCGCTGTTTCGACCTGATTCCAATTATAGATACAGTACTATCCTGATGCTCTTGAAGGACATGCACGATACCAGAGAAAAAGAAGGCAAGCCTCTGATGATCCCGCCATCCCCCGCCTTAATCAAGGAGGAACCCCTGATAATCCCCACCTCGACAGGGCGTGACCCACAGAACGGTTGTCGTGTTGGTTTAACACACGGGATCAAATTAGAAAATGGCCATTCGGGGAAATCTCCGTCGTCTCAGGGTACGCCGTCGAAAACCAAGGCTAGGACGAAGGCTATTATGAAAGCCGGCGCCTACCACTGTGAAGACTTTCCCGCCAACTCTCAGATGGGTAGTGCCGAAAAGCAGCGTAGGAAGCAGAGACTTCCCGCCAAACTAAAAACCAGGATACCCGGCCTGTCTTCGGACCTGGCTGATATCGCCTACGGCAGGGAGTTCGTCAGCGGCCACGCTGACTTGGCCAAGCCGGGATCTGGCCCCCTCATTGCTGCTGACCCGCCTGCCAGCTACCTCGACAAGAACTCTGACACATCGATGGCTCCAAAGAAGCGCTGGCAGGTGGCCGGGGAGGCCGCCGAGGTGAAGCGTGACGTGGTGAGCGAGGCGCCGGCTGTGGTGGAGTGTTTGATGGCGGGGGCTCCACCAGATCTTGATCTGGGAGCTGACAAGCATGCGGAGAATGACTCGCATTCCTCAGACACAGGCAGCATGACAGGTAAACCCAGGCAGCAGCTGTTTAGTGTAGTCACTCAGACTGTAAAATGAGTAATAAATGAACATGGATGTGTTATTTTGTTTTATGCAAACAGGAAACGTAGAGAACAAACGCCTCCGCAAGCCGACTAAGAGACTCCTGGAATCAACTGAAGAATATGAACAAATATTTTCCCCAAAAAAGAGGTCGAAGAAGCCCACCTCCGAGACTTGCAAAATGGTTTGACATTTTTCATTTACTTTTATTATAAATAACCAAACATAAAAAATTAAATTCAAACTAGTTTACCTACATTTTTTTCTCAGGATTTGCTTCAAATTTGTACTGAACATCTTCAAAACCCAAACAATAATTTGCAGCTCAAAATGTTGTTTAATGTTTCGCAGTTTTCACATCAGTAGCATTAAATTAACTTCTCTCCGAGCAAATATGAAAATGAATGAAAAGGACTCCGTGACACCTGACTGGAACAAATGTGTCTCCAAGAGGAGCTCTGTTTTAATCTTAAGTCGTATGACGCATAAATCATAGACTCTTCTTACAACAACATTTATTTTTGTCTGTATGTTTCCATTGAATGCAACACTTTCCTATAGAAGGAACGTATTGTTACTATTATTTTTATTATTAGGTCTTAATTAAATACAAGTTACGCATCCTGGGCGGTTAAAACACCACAAGGGGCATTACTTTTAGGAAGCATCTAGCTCCTGTTGTCTCCAGTCCCGGTCGTCTTTTGCAATAACTGTGTATCACTGGCACTATGTCATCAGCCTAAAGCCAACATAATGGCAGGGGAAACCAATAGACTCAAGTAAATAACGACGGAAGGAAAAAAAAGAGAGGGTGACCAAACAAGATACTAAATTGGAGTCAATTGTGAAGAATGTTGTGGAAACGGCTTTACCTTCAGCCCTTTAGGGGGACCCACTGGGCTAAAAATTGCAAAAGTTGAAAAAAAAACAAGCTACACCTAACCCCGTTGACCTATCACTAACCAGCTTGTACACTGCAAAAACAAATTTCTAAGAAAGTAAAAGAACTAGAATATCTGCAAGTTTTAAGAGTTTTTGTCAAGAAGATATTTTTTCTTAATATTAGACACTTTGACTAGTTTTAGCAATAATAGGCTTATTTCTAGAGGGGCTGTTTTTGCGGGGAACAGACAAAAGCATGCTCCGCTTTCAATTCAAAATGACTTGTTTCGTGCTTGATTGTTACGTGTTTGTGAACAGGACACTTCAGGGACACCGGCCCTCCGTGAATTCCCTGCACCAGAGGGGGTCAATACCTCAACCTCATCGTCAGTAGAGGCCACCGAGACTCAGGCAGAGATGGAACCAAGTCCCTCTCAGGGTGAGCTTTCTCCTGTAGCATCATCAGCACATCCTGCCACAACCCAACCGAGTGTCGACACAGAAGCAGCAGAGGAAACAAATCTATCTCTTGAATCAGGTGAGTGAATCTGAGAGCCTTTTTACTGAATGTCAGCTCTAACCACATCACTTAGTCCCCCGATGTTTTATTTTTACATCTTCACATACGGTGCATATTCATAATGGTTCTCATTTCAGAAACAGAGGTGGTAGTTCCAGAAAGGAGGCGGCCGAGGAAGCCGTCTCACAGGCTGCTGGATTGCTCAGTGGAGGAGGTGTCTGCTGCTCCTGCAAAGAGGAAGGTATGCTGGGACGTAACTCTGCAGTAGTGGGGGTGGGGGGTTGTGTCATTAGTCGATGCTAGGGGTAAAAAAGATACAACTATTACAGATTGCATTCTGTTCTGTCATTACAAACATTTTATTTTCCTATTTTCTCGTTTAAAGCAAAATATGGGCATCACATCAGAAGTGAAGGTGGTAGTCAAGAAAACGCAGGTACTAAAACGAGCACAAACTCAAATTCACTCCTCTCTCTGGTAAGCTCTTATAGTTCTGCCTAACCTCGGTAAACACTATCTTATTGGGCAGTGTGCATTTGTGAAGAAAGAAAAGCCGGCGTCCGCCACACCCTCCGCCCCCGCTGCTACCTCCAAGCGTGCAGAGAGCAGGTCTCCGAGCCCCCGGCAATATAAGACCCCCAAGCAGGAGGCGGAGATGGAGCCCTGCAGCACTGAAGACAAGCCAAGTGCACACAGTGGAATACTAACTCCCAAACTGGAGGTGCGCATGGTTCTGTGATCAGCCAATAAGAAATCTGTCCTCCATTAAAGAGGAAAATAATCCCTCCCTTTACATCAGCCTGTTCTGGGTTTCACTAACGATAGGTTACATGTATCTATCTAGGTGGTACCGTCTAGTTCGAACGGCAGTCTCTCCTCTCAGGTGGATGTAAAGGGGAGATTAGGAGCTACGTCCTTGAGGGAGAATGTGTGTCAGGTGAGAGAACCTCTTCCCCTGCAGCTAATGGCTTGAGTTGGGACACATCCCATGCTTTTTGGCAGGAGAATCATTATCAGGCCTCTTGCTGTTTGTGCAGGTGTGTGAGAGGACGGGAGACCTGCTGGTGTGTGATGGCCACTGCTATGGAGCCTTCCACCTGCGCTGCATTGGCTTGTCTGTGGCTCCCAAAGGAAAGTTCATCTGTCAGGAATGCAAAACTGGTGAGGGAGTCTGCTCTTCATATGGCTTTGTTTTGTAAATTATCTTCCAATAAAGGCCTTCAGAAGGCTGAAAAGGGTCTTACTCAGCCTCGAAAGCAAGTCCGGGCATAAAGAGCTTAAAATAATGCCTAATATCTGTCTCTTTTACTGTTCTTTTCAGGTGCTCACACATGCTTTGTGTGTAAGAAGTCTGGTAACGGGGTGAAGCGCTGCATCATACCAGTCTGTGGGAAATTCTACCACAGCGACTGCATCCTGCCCTACTCAGCCGCCCAGTCCCATAACAAAGGCTTCCGCTGCCCACTGCACGTGTGTCTGTCCTGCCACATCGCCAACCCACTCAACATCTGCAGCTCCAAAGGTGCATTTCCTTGATATCTGATGATTTCAGCTACACATTGTGTCTTGTGTTATTGACTGTAATATATTAGATATTATCTAGACAATTCATCTGTGGCCTTCATTTATTTATTCTTCCGCTGGATGAGTTGTTGCTATCTTATATACAGTTTATCAGCACTAACAGGTTCAAGAGTTGGTTTTAAATCTTAACCACACCTTCTGGGCATGTGAACCTGCCTACACCTGTCTACAGCTCAACTTTTGTCTTGAGTGATTCGATCTGAAGTGGGCTTTTTTTATGCATTCATTTCACACCTGGCATTGTAATCTGCCCCCAGTGAGCACTTATGATCAGCTTTTACTCTGCATCTCTGAGCACAAAAGGAAATGCAAGGTCTGCATAAAGCTCCATGAACTGAGGGCATCAGTCAGCGACCGGACATGAGTCGATCTACTAATGCACTAATGCACTTATACTGAACACCACGAACGTCCTGGCATCAACATGTGTTTATATTTGCCTGGGTTGTATTGTTGATAGTATTTTGTGTCACATTTAATTTGTTTCTGATATGTTATAGATGAGGTAAGATGGATAAAAAAAGAAATAAGCAAAATATATAAAAGTCAGTCTGGGATGTTGGAGAGCAAAGCGTGTAAGTACAGCTCCCCTGACTCTGCCCGCTGTAGAAAGTCAATTTATTGGCCGTGTGCGTCCATGGACCCCCTACCCCCCCGAAATAAATCTGCTTTTATTTCATTTGGGAAGGAGTCAGGTCTGACAGGATGCTACTGGGTCTGTTGAAAGCTCTGCTTTATGTATGCGTATATATATATATATAGTAATAATGCACATATATATGCCTTAGGTTTTTACCGGCATGTTATCAACCATTAATATGTGTGCAGGCAAGGTGAAAAAAAAAAAAAGAAAAAAGAAAGCTCTGCTTCGCTCACTGTTGCT